>NC_085137.1:414397949-414434434 GCF_035046485.1 Aedes albopictus
GGAGACGGATGGTGTTTCATAGGAACATGCTGCCGTTCTAAGCATATCTGTACCAAGTTGTTTTTCTACGCATAGTTTCCCACTCCCTCTGCTTTAAATTAAGTTCTATCTTAAAATGAATGTCAGAAAGATGCTTAACGTTATCGTGGAATATTTATTTGTGATGTAAAATGGAAAAAAAAAAATATCTAATTAACTTCAAATGGCTCTGTTACTGAGAATAAACACGGCCAGAATGCAAAACAACATGGGACAGATATGCTTAGAAGGGCAGTATGTGTTGTGTACAAACACGTAGAAATGATAATGGATTTGTGTTGACTACTTACCTTACCTTACCGATCAGCCTAAGGCCTGGGTGGCCTCCCCGAGCAAAGTCCAACAATAAATGTGTCCGAAACGTCGGATGAAAACATAAGAATCCGTTTTGAAACAGACTGAAAGCCATTACCCATATCACAGTCGTATCTATAATAAAGAATTGTAGATAGTTAACTTCGTGTGATTGCGAACTTTGTTCGATCGTAGAGATCTGCGGAGTCCAAAGTAACCTCTATTTCCTGCTCTAGCGTGCGCTGCTTTTTCTTTCTTCTCACTCACTCGTAAACAAACACGAGAAAGAAAGCACTTTGCCCCCTCTTTCATCTCGCTCTCTCCTGCGAGTATCAAAGAGAATGAGCGAGAAAAAAAGAAAACGCTGCGCACGCAAGTGATTTCCTGCCACAATGCGCCTCTGAATTTCTCTGCCGGTGTCGTTATCGGCGGTCACCAGTGAGCCCAAGTACACGAATTCTTCACCGCCTTGATATCATCACCGTCGATAGAAATTCGGGGTGGCGGGCGCGGTGATTCCTCCCTGGAGCCCTTTGCCATCATGTACTCTGTCTTCGACACATTAATGACTAATCCGATTCGCCTGGCTTCACTCTTTAGTCGGATGTACGTTTCCACCATCGTCTCAAATTTACGAGCTATAATATCAATTTCATTAGTGCACGCAGAAAAATATATTGATGATATATTCATGAAACCAAGTAGCTGAACGGACTTCGTGAAAATCGTTCCACTCGCGTTTATCCCCGCTCTCCTTATTACACCTTCTAACGCAATGTTGAACAGCAAGCACGAAAGACCATCACCTTGCCGTAACCCGATTCTGCAACACCTGGCGAATGGCGAACATCTGGTCCGTTGTAGCGCGTTCACCCATGAATCCAGCCTGATATTGACCCACGAACTCTCTTGCAATTGGTGATAGACTTTGAGAGAGTACTTTGTAAGCAGCGCTCAGTAGTGTGATCGCGCTATAGTTCCCGCAATCCAATTTATCGCCCTTTTTTTAGATGGGACACACGATACCCTCCATCCACTCCTCCGGTAATACTTCCCCCTCCCAAATCTTGGTAATGACCCAGTGTAGTGCTCTCCCCAGTGCTTCTCCACCGTGTTTTAGTAACTCGCTTGGTAGTTGATCTGCTCCAGCGGCTTTGTTGTTTTCCAACCGGCTAACTTCCTCTTCAATCTCTTGGAGGTTAGGGGCTGAAAATCTTTCGTCCTGCGCACGTACACATGTCGGCTTGTGGCACAAAGCCTCTGCGCGAGCGGTTCAGCTTCTCGTAGAACTTTCGTGTGTCCTTAGCGCGGTACAGCTCTTCCATCGCTTCGCGATCTCGTTCTTCCTGCTGGCGCTTCTTCATCCGGAAGACTGAGCTCTGTCTGTTCCGCGCCTGTCTTTAACGTGCCTCATTCGCTCTCGTACAGTGTTGCAGCATTCTCGCCCATGCTACATTCTTCTCGTTTTTCAACTGTTTACATCGCCGTCGTACCAGTCGTTTCTGTGATTCGGAGTCGCGTAGCCTAGTGCTGTAGCCGAGGTACTACCTTTGGCGGATCGGATGTCTCTCCGACCATCTTCAAGTGTAGCTGCGCCAAGCTGCTCTTCCGTTGGTAGGGCCACAGCTAACTGCTGCGCGTAGTCTTGAGCCACTTCTACGTTACGCAGCTGCTCGATGTTGAGCCGCGGCGTTCGACTTCGACGCGTAGTGATAACTGTCGAAAGTTTTGAGCGCATGCATACAGCGACTAAGTAGTGATCCGAATCTATATTCGCACTGCGGTATGTGCGGACATTGGTTATATCCGAGAAAAACTTACCGTCGATTAGAACGTGGTCGATTTGGTTTTCTGTTTGATGGTCGGGTGATCTCCAGGTGGCTTTGTGGATGTCTTTGCGGGGGAAGAAGGTGCTTCGGACTACCATACCACGGGAGGCTGCAAAGTTTACGCATCGCTGGCCGTTATCATTCGATACGGCGTGCAGGCTGTTTCGCCCGATTACCGGTCTGTACATTTCCTACCTGCGCGTTCACGTCGCCGACAACGATTTTCACGTCACGCGGCGAGCAACCATCGTATGTCCTACTGCGCGTAGGACACTTCTTTCTCGTCATCAGGTCTCCCTTCGTGTAGACAGTGGACGTTGATGATGCTGTAGTTGAAGAAACGGCCCTTAACTCTTAACATCGGCTGCCACCCGATCACACGTTGTCGCATCTTGCCCAACACTATAAATCATGTTCCCAGTTCATTGGTGGTTCCACAGCTTTGGTAGAAGGTAGCCGCTCGATGCCCGCTTTTCCACACTTTCTGTCCAATCCAACAAAGTTCCTGCAACGCCACGATGGCGAAGTTGCGGGGATGTAGTTCATCGTAGATTTTTCTGTCACATCCTGCGAAACCTAGTAACTTGCAATTCCATGTCCCAAGTTTCCAATCGTAGTCCTTATTTCGTCGCGTGGGTCTTTGCCGATTGTATCGAGTCGTATTTTCTCCTATGTTATTCGCAATGGGGATTTTTACGGGTGGCTTATTGGGCCTACGCCAGCACTCCTGTCTCGCCGGAGGGCCATCGTGCCAGTTCTGTTTAACGTCCCAACCAACACTAGGACGACCACGCTGATGGGGCTACCACTTTGGATCTAGCTGGGCGTGATGCAGCATTTCTTACACAGCCGATGGATGCCAGAACAGACGCTGTTTGAGTCGCACCTCCTTGGTGAACAGACGCTCGGGTCGTACCTCCTCAATCTAGCTGAAGTCAAAAGGACAACCGTGCCCAGGCTGCACTATTAGCTGGCGCACACAACTCTTAGCTGGCGGTCTTTGTCATCGCTTGACCCGTGGAAGCATGAGGTAAGAACTTGTGAGGATCAGAGCTATGTTGGACGCTCTCCTTATCGACTCACCGTTTTGCAGCCCAATTGTTGATTCATTGTTATCATGAATTTGATGTTGAACTAAATAAATGAATGGTATACCAACACGGCTTGTCGAAAGTAAACATTATAACAATATATTGTCAAAACAAACTTTAAGCGGGATATATAGCTACTATGTACACAAAAACTTTACAGCTATCCATCTCCGTGCTGTGAAATTATTTAGGATGCTTTTATTGCACTTTAATCCAACTCCGGAAGATTTGCCGGAAGATGTGCAAATCGAATGAGAGTCCCAGCCAATTAAACAGCTGCTTTTATACAGTACGTTTTGATGTAGCCAAATACACAAAACAGCAGCGCTTCGTAGCTGTTTAAAGCAGTGTGGCAGCGAGAACATCATCGGAACCAGTGGATACGGAGATCAGGAGTTCGATTCCATGTAGCAGCAAATACTTTAATTATTCAATTTTGAAAGCGATAATTCCAGTTCCACATGAATTGCGGCACGGTATTCATAGCCTTAATTTAATCGATCAATTAGGGGATGTCGTATAACTATGATTTAACAACTGTGAAAAGGATTAAAAAGCGCCTTCTCAAGATGTTATTCAGTTAGTGGTTGCATAGGAGCCGAGAAAAGAGCTATGATTTGGTGGCATAGAAGCTGCTCGCACAGCATATACATGTGGATTAAGTTCGCCGGATTCATTGGTATAGGGCTTGCATAGAAGATGCCGTCCATATGTACAACACAGTAACTCAGCATCAAGCCGAATTGAGGATGCTTTATTGACGTTTACTGTAAGCATACAGCAGCATAACATCAAGAATTAGTAGATGATTAGTGGACTCTTACGACCGGAACAGGCGGTCCACACTACACAGCTATCTAGCCTGATCGAGAAAAAAGTTAATATTGATGATCAACATCATTCGGGCTCGAACGGCCGTATGGAGGGTGCGCGCTACATTATGGGCTGTAACTTTGGTTCTAGTGCTCCAATCTTTATGAAATGTGGAATATGTATTACCTTCAAATTATACATTATCATTTTTTGTTTTTATTCTCGCAAGGTATGTAACTCCTTAACCGTGCAATAGTGATCTCTTGTCGAACTGAAATTGAAGAGCTGAATACAGTGAACGTCTTGGTGAACGTTGTTCACTATACAGGGTGTTAGGTTCATGAGTGCAAACTTTTTAAAGGATGATAGAGGACCATAAATGGTGAAAAAAAAATGTTCTACGCATATGGTCAAATCTCAACCGTTACGTAGTTATTGAACTTCCCATGTTTATGACTCTTATTGCCTTAACTGGCTATAACTTGAAAATGGTCAAACTTATCGCAGTTTTTTGGCCCTTACTCGAAAGATTATTGATTTTTTTTATCAAATGGCACATTGAATCGATTGGTTTAGTTAAATAACTAAGTTTTCTAGAGCAAATAGCTCAAAAGTAGTGTGTTTTAATTTGTTTTTGTCAATTATCTTTGAAACATTCGTAATAAATTAAAATTCTTTCTTCGGCAAAGTTGTGGCCCCTGTTCCACTCTACAATTCGTTCTTTGATACCAAACTTCAAGCTCTTATCGTTTTCTTGCAATTTCGATTAAAATGTGCGGCACAGTGCGCAAAAAAGTGCTTTCCTTGACAGTTGCAAATTTTTCATCTAAAATGCGATGTTTAAATCAAAATTGCAAGAAAACGATAAGAGATAGAAGTTGGATGTCAAAGAACGAATTGTAGAGTGAAATAGGGGCCACAGCTTTGCCGAAGAAGAAATTTCAATTTATCACGCATTTTTCAAAGATAATTGACAAAAACAAATTAAAACACACTACTTTTAGCTATTTGCTCTAGAAAACTTAGTTTTTCAACTAAACCAATCGATTCAAAGATGCCATTTGATATAAAATTCAATAATCTTTCGAATAAGGGCCAAAAAACTGCGATAAGTTTGACCATTTTCAAGTTATAGCCTGTTAAGACAATAAGAGTCAAAAACATGGGAAGTTCAATAACTACGTAACGATTGACATTTGACCATGTGCGTAGAACAATTTTTTTCACCATTTATGGTCCTCTATCACCCTTTAAAAAGTTTGCACTCACGAACCTAACACCCTGTATATGAAAACCTGACCGCTTCCATCACTGGAAATAATTTGATTGAAAAGTTTACTTTGAAACGTCTTATGACTCCGGGAGTCAATCGCTCCGACCCAGAGGGGACGGGCCTAAGCCCCAAGCAGCTGGTCTGAGCCTCGGCCGCTTCCGGGGTGGGCACTCAAGGCCATCTTTTGGTCTCCCGGGTCCCAGAGCGTTTAGTAGAGGGGGAGTTTCGGACGGTGTTGAACCTAACCACAAATACAGGGAAAATTTACCTTAATTGTGTATTAGGATGATCCAGATGATAGATACATAAGCTGTCGAAACGGTCTGCGAGCGGTCGGAGAGATGGTGACGAAAAGTGTCTTCGGCATGGCCATGGAGCGACCTGAAAGCCACCGGAGTGCGGCCGTTAGCTAGCTGGTGGCGCCGCAGATGAGCGACTAGGACGTTGTCGGGGTGGTCGCTGGGAAGCGGCCAGAAGGCGACTCGAGCTTCCGTTGATGGCCATGGCCGAAACACGGCCAGAAGCGGTTGAAACTTGACAAAAAGCGGCCGTAGTGCCGCCATGGGGGAGGGGGGGGGGGGTCGTTGAACGGTTGGACGTTGCCGGCACGCGACCCGTGGGTCGAACAGGGCCCGGCCGTCGAGTAGCTGTAGCACGGCCGGAAAGTGGCCGTAGGGGTATCCGAAAGGCGCGGCTTTTTGCTCACGCTGTTGCGTTGGTGATTCGGGACTTTGGACGGAGAAGCTTCTTCTCTTCCCCCCAAATGGGGGGGGGGGACGATTTGACGAGTTTAATGGCGTATTGACCCTGTGCCTGAACTACACGACACCACAAATTTCACTCCTCGCCTCTTTACTGTTCGGCGACCGTTCTTAGACTCCCCCTTTTTCCCTTTCTTCTTTACTCTCTCTCTCTGCGTTATTGTTCCTCTCCTCCCGTTCCACAGTTCCGTTCCACATCGCAGCCAACTTTAGTGCTTGTTCGCTCCGCATATATGCGTTTCAACTTCTTTTTAAATTAACCGTTAAAGTCTAGCTTAACAAGTTGGGTCCCTAGTTTCATACACCGTAAGTCTATCAACAATTTGTTACCGTTCGGTAACAACTTGTACTAAAGCATCGCATTACTCTGCTATTGCAGGTGTTGGGCGAATAATATTATGATTATCTAGAATTGTGTCACCGAAAAGTTGTATGTGAGAAGCATGCTTTTTCAGGTTATTGTCTTAGTACAGCTGTTATCAATCCGTTGTGAAAAGATTCTGATTCACTTATGCGATTAAAATGCCGATTTGGGCGCTATTCGATCCAATTGTTATATGCTCATACGCTGACTTCTGCGCGTGCTTCTGGAGCTGGGCCTTTTGATGCAATCCTGATAAGAGGCTGCGCTTTAGCAGTTGGCTGTAATCATGAAGTGTAGAGACATGTCTATTCAAAGTACGAAGATCTCCAGTCCGATCTGCCTTTTTTTATTTTTTTTTTTTTTGAAATGAATAAAACGAATTACATGTTGGAAATTCCCATCTCAATCGAAGATGTTTGTGAGTAAATGCACAATTCAGTTAAAACAGGCGCTTTTCAATTGGCTTTATTAAGTGGCTGGACAGCAAATAAATTTTCATCAATGTATTGCAGGGAAGTAGTAAATAACGTCGTAGCGTAGCGTAACCATCACGCATAGCCGGCAAAAGATGCCACCACCCGCAGAACCAATTAGCAATTTAATTGAATTCTACTGGATGAGGCAGGCCTATATCGTGGTCGTCATCATCCGACAATTTCTTTTCGGAACGTCACCATGCTTTAAGATCCACTAGATTCCTTCAAAATTCCGAACCCCAACGATTACGTCAAGCTACTGATGACACACTACCAGGGGCTATCCCCAAGAATATTACCGCCGGTAATTGAGTGCGCCTTTATGTACAGATAAATTCCATGTTCTACCGAAATACCGTGATGATGTTATCGCAGCATAAATTGATAAGAGGCCGGCACCGACAGACGTTCGGTCATCGGAAGAACCACTCTTGCTCTCACTGACTGATAACGATCGGATGGACAGATGAAAGACGATCGTGTACCTACATTTCCCACATAAAGTGAGTGTCTCCGTGCCATCTCTCAACCATTAGAACCACTCACTACTGGGATGGCCTCTCGAGACGATCCGAGTCTCCGTTATCAATCAATGTGTTTTGCGAATCCGACCGGAGTGGACGTTTCGTAAGAGTTTCGCTCGGGAAAGTAGTGTGAAATAAAGGACGAACGTGCGTTGGGAATAAGAACTCGGACGTTTCGGGACGTTTGCCAAGGCACGTGCTCTGCCGAGGATACCCCCAGGGAAGAAGAAATCATGGCATTCCAGAAACGAAGGATAATCTGGATACTGATGGCGATCGCCATCGAACAGACGTGTGGTGTAAGTTCTAATGGTGTTCGTTGGAATTTTCTACTGACTACTTGGTAGTCGAAGCAACAGTGAAACAGTGATGGCTACTAGAGTAGCTAGTCCTTATCAGTTTCCGAGAAAAACAAACACAGGACGAGATCAAGTGATGCGCAGTGAAAAGATGAGAATAATATGGGTTGACGTCGAATATTTGGTGTTTTGATGAATCATGTTCGAAACAATCTCTTAGATAAATTTCTTATGGGATCTGTGTGCAGTTAGTTTAGAAAAGCATCCATTGTGAAAAAGTTACTAATCAATGAAATTCACTGACATCTAACAAGTGAACAATCATAGGAAGTGATCCCTGCTATCAGTGTTGTTGATACTAGCAGACATATAGCTACGTTCTATAGTGATTTGTTTGTAAGCTCCAGCTCCATCATCTTGGGGTCGTACAAATGAACGATCGAACGCATGTTTTGTGTACTCTGTACCACGAGTATACTACGAACATATACGATGGCTGGCCAGTGCTCATTACCAAGAACATGTGTGTACAATCGAACTCGAGTCGTTATCATTCGAGGTTGAAGGCTGGAAACTGTGTGAAAATATGACCTACTTCAAGACGGCGATTCTTGATCGATTCAAATAGAAGAATAGAATCTCATTGGAATGCAGCTCGCAGCATTTGAACTATTGTCACTGTAGTGCACTGAAGGCATTTTAAAATGGATAAGCACTAGCATGGTATGGACTAGTGTGGTGGTTGAAATATCGAGGACCTAAGGTTGAATTCCACTCCCGGCAGACTCACAAATTAAACAGTTCTTCGTTCGAAAGTGGAGTCATGAGTCCAGAGATGAACTAGTTCAGAACTGAAAATATAAAATATAGGGTATTAAACGGCATATGTCTTCATCGTGATACACAACAAACATGCACATTTTTTTCAGTTGAAGGAACCATTACACATAATAAAAACATGGCCAAATAGGCCAAACATTTACTCAGCACCCTCGTTACAACATAAATTGTCTAGCAGACTCAAATGAAGGCTTCTAAAATCATTCCAATGGGTGAAAAATGTTTCAGAATACCCAAGTAACACGTTTTAGTCAAATAGGCTAAGAGAGGTTTTTAGAATCATCATAAAATCAAAATAAAGGTATTAGGTTTAATGACTGTTCTCAAACCCTCTACAAGACTAATTGGTCATCGAAATGTTATTTGGGTATTCTCCTCATGCCTTATTCACACGTCAGTCACTTATTATTCATTGGGTTATAACTCACTGCATGGAATGATTTTCTGTTAATCTGAATAAACTCTCAAGAGGATACCCTTCATGCAGGTCCGTTTTGGGAAGCTTCCGCTAGATGGCACAGAGAGCTTTCAAAAATGCCTCTAATTAGCATTGGCGTAGCTAGCTTTTTCTTTTTTCTCACTTGCTCTCCTAAACAAGCACGGAAAAGAGAATGATGAAAGAGGGGGCACAGGCCTGCATCCCGCTCTTTCTCGTGCTTGTTAAGGAGAGTGAGTAAGAAAAAAGAAAAAGCTAGCTACGCCAATGCTAATTAGGATGATGAACAGGACTCATCCAAACTATAGGGTGGATCACACTTGTGTAGACGGGTAGACATTTATATATAGGGTGGGGCGGGGCAAGATGGGTCGCATAAGGATGGATCACCATAACTTCGTAAATACAAATCGGATTGGTTTGGATTCGTCCGCTACTCTTTAATACACTAGTTAGCTATGCTAAAAGTCGATAAAAAGTTCATTAATTACAAAATATGATGTTAAACAAGCAGTTTTAAAAAGTGATCGATTTTGTGCCGTGACAAAAGTGCGGGGCAAGATGGGTCACCTTTTAAGTAATTAACATTTTCTCAACGAAAAACGTCAAAATATAATATTTGTTCCGCATTCAAATATGCTCCATATCCATACTGAGTAAACAAGAGCTACTAGTGAACATTTTATAAATTTATTTGGAATATAAAAAACTTTACGATTTGAGTGGTCCTAAGGCGACTTGAAAATCGATGTTTTTACTAAAAAATTATCATAATTTTATGTTATAATTTTGAGCGTTCATTCCGCTTGATTGAAGTCATTTATGAGATAGTCTTGTAATAAAAAATAAATAACTTTGGAATGCTCCAAAAATACGTTCAAAATTGAAGGTGACCCATCTTGCCCCGCGGCCGTTTATATGGGGATTATATGGAATGTATCGCATAAGAAAAATGGCTAAAAACCATTTTATTTTTGAATTCCAATGTGAGTGAATAATTTTTCAATCAATGCTCCAAACTTTTGTATATTCATGCTGGTCATCTAACAAAATTATTAACATAATCAAAACACATGTAATGCGCCCGAAAATGGCAGTGACCCATCTTGCCCCGCGACCCATCTTGCCCCGCCCCACCCTACAGTAGCTAAAAAGGATTTGTTCAAATATTACGTAACGCTAGGAGGAGGTTGAATTGTGCTAAAGTTGAGCAATTTGTAAGTAAATTTACTTTTTTTTGCGCTTCGTCCCGAAAGGATTATAAGCACAGCCACCATGAATACAAATCAAACCATGTAAGATTCATTCCTGATCGGTTCATCCGTTCGTGAGTTTTGTTGCCTCAAGCGGTCCCCAGACGACATGAATATATTGATAGTTTGAAGAAACACATCAATATATTGATGCCGTGTAAAGCGGACCCCACACGAGCATTAATACTTCATCAATATCGGTACTTTTTGTAGAAATTTTCATCAAACTTTCAGCTTAATCGAAGGATTTTCCAAAAATATATTAGGAAAACCATGAGTTTGACGAAAATTCCGTCAAAAAGTACCGATATTGATGAAGTATTGATGCTCGTTTAGCGGGCCCCACACGAGCCTCAATACTTCATCAATATCGGTACTGTTTGACGAAATTTTCGTCGAACTCACAGTTTTCCCAGTGTATCTATGGAAAATCTTTCGATTGAGCTTCAGCTTTAATGAAAATTCCGTCAAAAAGTATCGATATTGATGAAACATTGACGCTCGTTGGGGTCCGCTTTTGGGGCCCGCTTAAAGGCGACATCAATATATTGATGCAAATATTGAGGGAAATCAGAAAAGTTTTTTTTCGAGTTTCAATATTTCCCCTCTCAGATCGATCGCGGTAGCCGCGATCTATCACCTTACGAACACTATAAATAACCCCATATCCATGGATCGCATCACCGACCCAACGGTGACTCCCAGATCTCCCATCCTTTCAGTCTAACAAATACCCCAGTCCGTGCTGGTTGTGGGGATGCAGAGGTGATCTCGGTCTTTAGTAGCTACAACCAGCACACTCTAACATTCCTTTTTCTTCCCAACTGACTATAGGGACGTGGCCGGCGCCGTTATTGATCCTAAATGTATGAGCTGCTAGAATTGCACTTTGAGAATAAGTGGAGTGTCCCAGCCTTTATTCATTTGGATCTCAGTGCAATTGGTACCAGCTCAGATCAATCACGGAGTAGCAACCATTGACATGTATAGTCAGATTTGATCGTTTTTTTGATCGTTTGTAGAAACAATGCTTACAGAGTAAATGTTCTGATACGTTATATATATTTTTTTGACTTGATGATTTTGTGGCTATATCGGTCTCTTTCTACTCATAGTATAAGGGAGTAGAGATCAAAGTGGATAATGAAATGATAGATATGATAGAATTCGCTAGGTAGCGAACAAGTGTGAAAATTGTATAGATGGTGAAATTAGGCAAGTAGGCCATGTATTGAACGAATACATCGAATGCGTGAAACTTCTGCCGTGCGACCTGTGCTTTTAAACAGATCGGCTTGGTTGGTAGTTCATACCACCTTACCAAGACTGGTAAAAGTTTCAGGCACCCGACTGCCTATGTATTGTTCTGTTTTTCATCACAAACTCTATTGATCGGTAGCTTTTTCGGAATTCGCACTCCGTTCATAGGGGTATGCCTATATCGCGGCGTGTTCTTCCTATTAGCTTTTTCGATCTTATTGGATAGAACACTTTTCTTTTTAAGCCAAACTTTTTATATCATATACTGATTTATCGACCGTATTCTATTAATAACTTGATGATTTTGTGGCTATATCGGTCTCTTTCTACTCATAGTATAAGGGAGTAGAGATCAAAATGGATAATGAAATGATAGATATGATAGCCTGAAACTTTTGCCAGTCTTGGTAAGGTGGTATGAACTACCAACCAAGCCAATCAATACATGGCCTACTTGCCTAATTTCACCATCTATACAATTTTCACACTTGTTCGCTACCTAGCGAATTCTATCATATCTATCATTTCATTATCCACTTTGATCTCTACTCCCTTATACTATGATTAGAAAGAGACCGATATAGCCACAAAATCATCAAGTTATTAATAGAATACGGTCGATAAATCAGTAAATATATTTTATTGGTTCATTCGATGTTTTTTCGTGTTCTGACAAGCAATAAAGGGTCAGTTTGAAAAACAATTTCAACCAAATGAAGGGAAAATATTGCTTCGTAATAGTCCCAAAGACATCAAACAGATTTGAACCATATTTTGAATCCAAAAAAATCATTTTCAAAAGTGTCCAAAGTAGCCCCGCATTTCAAAAGTTACCCCGCACGACGGTAAAAAGAAGAGATAATTTGTAAGAAGCCATCCCGAAAAGTTACAAAATGGAACGAAAATCCAAGTCGACACTCATGGTGACGAACTATACAAAGTCAATGAAAAAATATTTGAAAAGAGGACATTATAAACATATGAATACAAACTATCATCTATGGTATAAAATAAAATTAATAAAATAATTAATATAGAATCCATAGAAAGAAAACAACAAAGAACAAACTTACCGGATAATCGCCTGCCATCAATCGAACGAAAATGCGAAAGGAAAAACAAATCGGGGCACCGAAGGCAACGTGCGCGCGAATCCGGCCTCCAGCTGCCGAGCCGTCACTACACACACTCTTATTCAACGAGGCTTGCCGAGTTGGATAAATACGAAGAGTGCTGAAAAAATCGAGTTTTGCAATGAGTTCCATACAAAATTTTATGCAATGATTTATACATTATACAACTCATTTGAGTTGCATTATGTTCACAATGCAACTCAAATAAGTTGCATAATGAACATTATGCAACTATTTTTCATTATGCAACTCATTTCAGTTGCATAATGAATCAGTTCGGAAAAAATGGCCATTATGATACCAAAATGAGTTGTATAAAATAGAAATTATGATACTGAATTGCATAAAATTAATTTCAATTCGCCAATTGGAACAGACCTTAAAAGAATATAAGTAAATTTTAACGATCATATCTAGTAAAGCTACTTAAAATACAATGTAACCATGACGAATTAGTTATTTATGCAACAAGTTGCAAAATGATGATTTTTTTCAGCACGTGTCGTACATTATCCAACGAGGCTTGCCGTTGCAAACAAAAAAGGAAACCGCCAGATGAAATACGATTACAGGATTGACTGATGGACCAAGAACAATAATGAAACCTCGTCATCTTGGGAGTGGACTGCGATATCTATTTAGATAACTAGGCAAAATTTATGTTATGTGTTGCATGTTTGTGTTTTGTGCATTTGTAATGTTCTATTTTATTTTTCCTATCTATCTTCCCGAACGCGGGGCCCGATATGAAAAATAAAATGAGCATTTGTAGGGTTCTGTTAGCAGTTGTCCGAATTGTGTCGCCCAACGTGAGGCAAGACACATTTGTAGTGTTCTACAAAACTTTATTCGTTACATTTGCGCCCAACGTGGGGCCCAATACTCAAAAGAAAACGATGCATTTATAGGGTTCCAATTTATCCGTTACACATTGTCACCCCCATCGACGGTATTCAAAATTAGATTGTTGTCCCTTTCTCTACCGCAGTCGTTGTCAAAAATAAAGCGAGCTGCATCGACCCACCGGCACCGGGGGCACTTTGACCCAATTGGCTTCTTTAGCGGTGTTGAGATAGTTCCATATTCTGAATCTGCATGCCAAACTGAGCCGAAATCCAAATTTTCATGAATTTGCTTGCCCGGGAACCTATTTAAAAATTAAATTGAAGTTTGTATGGGAGCGATTTGTCGAATCACACCTCGTTGCATTTTGTACTGGGTGGAGCTGTCAAACAGTTGCCCAGCTGTCAAAAGGTGATTACGAATAATCTCTTTGAAATTGATTTTAGGTATCAAAATAAAGTTCTTAAAATCTGAAAATAGTTATTTATGCAATAAGTTGCAAAATGATGATTTTTTCGGCACGAGTCGTACATTTATCCAACGAGGCTTGCCGAGTTGGATAAATACGACGAGTGCTGAAAAAATCGAGTTTTGCAACGAGTTGCATACAACATTTTTTGTAATTACGAAAAATACCTATCTAGTATAATATATTCTCGCAACACAATCATGTATCAGGAGGAACCACGTGCGAGCATCCGTGCTCATCAGTGTAGTTTTTTTTTTATTCGATCTGGTAGGCTATGGTGTAGCATTTGATCGAGCTCCCGTTGTCAAACAGTTGTTTGTTGACAAAGGCAGAAGTCGCTAAAGTACCTCCACCAGCTTCTTTCTCACCCGTACGGCCATCGGAATCAGAATAAAAGTCGTCTAGATTCATATTCCTGCTGAAGAGTGGATGTAGAATCACCAGCTGAATCTACGGATAACACGAAATTCAGTGCAAAGTGTGTGCTGGCAAAAGTGCCGAAAAGTGCTACTTTTCGGCACACTTGCATCAGAAGAGAAAAGTAGGCCTTTTCATGACACTTCAACCAACTGAAAAGTGAAGTTTTTCAGAACGTAATTACAAAAAAATCATAGTGGCTCAGAAAAAGGTGCTCTTTCGTATAAAATCAAAAAAGGAATACATTTTTCAAAATTTAAAAACCCAATTAGCCAATTTTGGGTAAATACCGTTTTTATTTCAAAATTAGGTAGAAAAAACTCACGTTTAGGTTGAATTGCCTACTCTTGAGTATATTTTGTTTGCTGGAGTTAAAGGCACACTACCTAGTGAGCCTAAGCCTGGAATTCAAACAGCTCCGAAAACTCAACTAAAACATCTTTTATAATTTATTAGAAAATGCGTTCATGAAGCGCCACTTTACTTTTTCAACATTTGTGAAATAATAAAACACTCCAATCTTATTTTACGTCCGTTCCTTTAACGTTAGATTGAGGTCCATTTCAATCATTATTGTCGTCGCGGTTGAAACCCGAAGTTTACCCACACGCGACAATCGACTTTTCTCCAAATCCATGCGAGAAACCTAACGTCGGACATAGTGCGCTGGACAGCGGATCTGATCCTCTATCCAGCGCACTATGCCCGAGGTGCGTGCGACGCACGGTTTAGGAGAAACAGAGATTTTCACATGTCGAAAATTCCGATTTTCAACAACACGAACAATACATCCGAACCTTTTTTTTGCGATCCGTATTCGACCCGTATTTTTGACCATAACTCCGTCAATTTGTAACTGATTCACATGAAATTTGGTTCAAGTTGGCTTTTTACTTCACAGAATCGTTACCTGTTCTGTGGCGGAGTTGGTTAACACGCCCTGTCTTGCGAACTTGGAAAAACGTGGGTTCACACCCCACCAGAACTACGGTGATTTTTTTCACTACTTTTCACACCTTTTTCAACACATATTGTGCCTATAAACTTCAGGCATTGATAACTTTGTTTAGTGATGTTTTGAAGCAACACCCCCACCCCCAATCAATGTAGATTGATCAGTTTTCAGATGTTCAAAAATATAATTAAACAAATCAAAAACCGAAATTTCATGAAATCGCGAATAAAAAAGAATAGTTGACCAACACTTTTAATCGATTTTAGACGACGAAAAATGAAATTTAGATCAAAATAAAAGAATTTGCGTATTAGAGGGTCGACTATTGATTTAATGATTTACTTCATATGAACTACCGTAACAAATCATAATTGAACTCCAACTATTTACAGATCTACGATCCACGAACCAACTCGGGTCCTAACAGGAACATGATGCCTCAAATTCACGGCGATTACAGTAAGGTCCACACTCACAAGTCACGAGCGTATGAACCAAACTACGCCCGAAGTGACCATAACCTCCACTATCACTCATCCGCAGCTTCCAATCAACAACCTGTGTACGTACCGGCGGTAACGACCACTACCAGAACAGAGCCGCTGATCCAGAAGCAAAGGGCCGAGAAGCTACAGTCATCCTACACCGGATACGGGAATGAAAATGCTATCTTAGATGCGAGTAATCCAAAACTGAAGAACAGCCAGAATTTTGAAAATGCGGACAGCTTCACTGGACTGCAGTGTCCGCCGCTTCAGTCGGGTCAGTTCGTGTACATTATGGATTGTAGGCAGTACCTGAACTGCTGGAAAGGCCGTGGTTACATACAGAGTTGCGCTCCAGGGACGTTGTTTAATCCGGAAACGAGTCAATGTGACCAGCCGTCGAAGGTCAACTGTATTACGTCCAACACGATGGATGGCTATCAAAGCTTAGCTAGGCTTAGAAAACCAAAAAACTCCCAGTTGGCGTCGTATGTCCAGGAAGATTATGACGACTCTAGGTATGGACAGCCGACAGCAGCTCTGGAAGTTCGATGTCCACCTCATGTTATAGGTCTGAGGGCACATCCCACTGACTGTAGAAAGTTTTTGAACTGCAATGACGGAGCGACTGTGATTCAGGATTGTGGACCAGGTACGGCCTTCAACCCGGCGATTTCGGTATGTGATCATATCTACAAAGTTGATTGTAATAGAAATGAGAATTTGATCCATCACGGGTCAACCAAACAAACCAATCCGGACGCGGAGGAAATCGATGTTGAGAGCGTCAGCTATGACATCGACGTACGGTTCCGAGGGGATGACGAACCAGCATTCAGCACCGTTCCTAGTATTCCACTTCAAGCTTCAAGACCTATCTATCAACGACCAGCTTCCAGTGATATAAGACCAGTTTACGTAGCCCCTCCAACAACTACTCCAGCTACCACGACTCCCAAGATGAACCAAGCAAATACAAGGTTCAATCCCACTTACTACCAAAAGGTTACTCCTAACCCACGAGAGTCGACAGTCGGCTCTACGGAATTACCTCTGAGTGAAGCTTTAAAAATGCTGCTCAAGCCATTCATGGGAAATAAGGACGTCGACATCAACATGACCAGTCTTAATACCAAGATGAGTTCTACGACTCCACCAGCAGATCTTAACGTTCTTGGAATAAACCAAAGCCCCAAGCCATCCAACAAGACTTCCGCTTACATTGCATCTCCGTACGAAATCAACTCACAGCTCGGTGGATATCAATCCGTAGTCTACGGTATGCCAACCTACCGGCCCCCAGTACCATTCCACCCCTCGTTCAACAGCCAGAACTTCAACCGTCAACATGCCTCGTCGCCGATTACCCCTCAACAGCATCAACAGAAACAACAGCCCCAACAGTTCTACCCTGTGTTCCGGCCCCGTGCCACTACGACCAGTCCTCCCGTTAGAAGCCGATTCGGTGAAGAATCCTCCCAGTGGCGTCCAATGGCTACGGTTACAACAACTAAACGACCCACGACAACTGCCGATCCATGCGAGGGTAAGTTCCTTTGTGACAACGGAAGGTGCATCGATCAGGCCAAGGTCTGCAACGGCAAGAACGACTGCGCGAATCGGGCTGACGAACGCAACTGTAGCCATCTCGGGTACGAAGTTCGGCTGTCGAATAAACACCACGGACGGGTCGAGGTGAAGATCTTGGACAAGTGGGGCTACGTCTGTGACGACAACTTCAGTCTGGAAGCCGCCAATGTGCTCTGCCGGGAGCTCGGTTATGAAACGGGTGCCTTGGAGTTGAAACCTCACTCGTTCTACCCACCGAACGCTGCCATGATGCGGGACGGCAGTCCGGTGTTCATTATGGACGAAGTCCGGTGCAGCGGAAACGAGACTTCGTTGAGGGAATGTGACTTTGCCGGGTGGGGCGTTCACGACTGCAATGCCGAGGAAGTGCTGGGTGTGGTTTGCAAGACTCCGAAGATGACCTGCCCGCTGGATTATTGGCTGTGTGATACGTCGGCGGAATGCGTCCCGGTGGGATTCCTGTGCGACAACGTCAACGACTGCGCCGATGGTTCGGACGAAAGCGTTGCGCATTGCAATGTGAGTATGGTTATCTAGGGTTAATTTCGACCTTTAGAATAAAGTTCCTCATAAACATCTTATATTACAGGCACCCCTAGAGATGAGACTAGTGGAAGGTCCAACGAAACAGGAAGGTCGTGTCGAGGTGAAATACCGTGGAATCTGGGGTACCATTTGTGATGACGACTTCGGCATTCAGGAAGCTCGCGTAGTCTGTCGCCAGCTAGGGTTCAACGGTACGGCAGAAGTTCGCAAGAACAAGTACAAACAAGGCACCGGACAAATTTGGTTGGATCAGGTGGCTTGCAGTGGTAACGAGACTTCGATTGACGACTGTATCCACTGGCACTGGGGAGAGCACAACTGTGGCCACGGTGAAGATGTGGGCGTAAAATGCGGCCTTACGGTGCAGGCTCCCCGGCCAACGTCGGCGCAGCTTCGTGCCGCCGGAAAGTCGTTCAAGCTCGATTTTGTCGAGAAGTCCAGCAAAATTTATCCGGATAGCTGCGGGCAGTTGCAAATCAACCCAAACCTAGTAAAGCCTACCTACGGCTCTCGAGTGGTTCACGGTGGAGAAACTGTCTACGGTCATCATCCGTGGCAGGCGGCTTTGAGGGCAAAGAAGCAAGGAAAATCGGTCCACTGGTGTGGGGCAGTTTTGATTTCCAAGTACCACATTCTGACGGCAGCTCACTGTCTGATCGGTTATCCCAAGGGAGCCTACATGATCCGTATCGGTGACTACAATACGGATGCACTGGAACAGGCCGAGATCGACATCTTCATCGAAGATTACTACATTCACGAAGAGTTCCGAGTTGGGCATCATATGAACAACGACATTGCCGTGGTGCTGCTGAAGACACCGATTCGGTTTAGCGAGTATGTCCAGCCGGTTTGTCTACCGGCGAAGAGTCAACCGTACCAGGAGGGAATGAATTGTACAATCTCCGGATGGGGTTCAACGCAGTCCGGTTCGTCAGGTAAGATAACATTTTTTAACAATAGGAAGTTGAACAAATGTAGTTGTGGAATCCTCCAGGCATTCCTCCAGGAATTCCGCCGGAGAATTGTGTCAAGGATTCCTCTAGTGATTCTTTCAGGGATTCCCTTAGGAATTACTACAAGAATTTGTCAATGAATTTCTCCAGTTATTATTCCAGAGATTCCTCCACGAATTTCTACAGTAATTCCTTCCAAAAATTTATCCATGCATTCCTCCAGGAATTCCTCAAGGGATTTCTTTAGAAATTTCTTCAAGGATTCCTCCCAGAATTTCTCTGGGGATTCCTCTTGGAATTTTCCGGGTACTCAATCAGAGCTTCCTCTAGGATTTCTTTCTGGGATTGTCTCAGGAATTTATCCAGGTATTTCTCCAGAGATTTCTCTAGGAATTCCTACAGGAAAAATAAGGAAATACTTTAGATATTCCTTCAGAAATTCCTCTAGGGATTGCTCCAGATTTCTCTAGAGATTCCTCCAGGAATTCCTACAGGCATGTCTCCAGGAACTGTTCCAGGGTCTTCTCAGGAATTCTCCCAGGTATTCCTCCAGACATTCATCCATGCATTTCTACAGAGATCCATCTAGGAATTACTCAAGGGAACCCTCTAGGGATTTCTTCATGAATTCCTCCAGGGATTCTTCTACGGAATTGTCCAGGAATTCTCCAGCGATTCCCACAGGAGTTTCTTCTAGAATTTATTTGGAATTCCTACAGGGATGCATCCAGAGATTCCTCCAGAAATTGCTTCAGGGGTTCCTCCAAGAATGCTTTCTAAAATTCCTCCAGGTCCTCTAGGCATCCTTTCAGGCATTACTCCAGGAATTTCTCCAGGCAATTCAGCACGATTTCTGCAGGGATTCTTCTACGGATTCGTCCAGGAATTCAATCAGAGATTCCTCCAGGAATTCCTTCAGGCTTTTGTCCGGCAATTACTCCAAGAATTCCTTCAGGAATTTTTCCAAAGATTCTTCCAGGAAATGTGTCAGGGATTCTCCAAGGGATTTCTCCAGGGGTTTCTCCTGTAATTCTGCCAGAGATTCCTCCAGGAACTGCTTCAGGGATTCCTCCAAGAATTTCTCCACGAATTCTTCCAGGCATTCCTGCAGGAACTCCACTTGGGAAAGGCAGACAATTAAACGTTCCATAATAAATACAAAATTTCCCATAAATAATTCGAAAAATCCCAGTAAAGAAACAGGGGTGTAAGCAGTAATAAATAACAAAAGTTCCATAAACAAATAAGAAAATGCATAAATAAATGAAAAAATTCCATAAATAATTGATTTTTGGGCAATTAAAAACGTCAAATCATTGCATTTTTGACGTTTTTAATTGCCCAAAAATCAATTATTTATGGAATTTTTTCAACCAACTGTTGCAATAAAAAAGCCATTTTTCCCACCAAATAACTTCGAATTTTCCATAAATAAATCCGATTTTTCCATAATAAATTAGAAAATTCACAATAAAAAAATATCGAAAAAGCAATAAAAAATACAAAAAAATGCAATAAAAAATGACGAAATTACCCATGAAAAACAAATGCAGGAAAGCATGAGACAGTGAAATGCTGAATCACACTTATATATGACTGAAACGTCTGAAAAGTTTGCGTAACTATGATTGCAATTTACCGAGCAATTGCTTGCTGTCCGAACTCGCTATCGCTCGTCGGACCTAAAAAAGGGATAACATCTATGTTTGCATTATACCGGGCAAATTCTTGGATCTGTGGTTTGCCTAGAACTGAATCGATGCAGTTGCGGTGCATCGGATATCGGAAACTTCGGCGGCCTTCTGCCGCCTCAGTTCCTCAATCCTCTATGCGGCTTCGCCGCATGTTCTATATTCTATATAATTTTTTTGGCTCAAAATGCATCTACGTTTATTGCTCGTTTTTTGACATTTATTGATAATTTATTTTTTTATTTATTGCACTTTTTGAATTATTAATTGCTTTTTAGATATTTTTTTATTGTGAATTTTCTAATTTATTATGGAAAAATCGAATTTATTTATGGAAAATTCGAAGTTTTCTGGTGGGAAAATTGGCTTTGTTTATTGCAACAGTTGAATTATTCATTGCATTTTTGACGTTTTTAATTGCCCAAAAATCAATTATTTATGGAAACTTTTGATTTATTTATGCATTTTTTTATTTGATTATGGAAATTTTGTTATTTATTACTGCTCACAGCCCTGTTTCTTCACTGGGACTTTTCGAATTATTTATGAAGAATGATCACTTTCTTATGAGTCGTTTATATTTTAGGCCTTGGGAAACCCCCAGGAATTTTTCAAGGACTTTCTTCAGAAATTTGTCCAGGAATTCCTCCGAGATTAAAATTAAATATTCCTCCAGGAATTCCTTCAGGGACTGCTCCAGGAATTCCTTCAGGAAAATTAAGGAAATCCTTCAGATATTCCTTCACCACTTCCTTCAGGGATTCTTCCAGGAATTTTTGCAGGAATTTCTCCAGAAATTCCTTGAAGGGATTCCGCCAGGGATTTCTCCTTTGGCTTCTTCAGGATATCTTGCAGGGATTCCACCTTCCAGGGATTTGTACAGATATTTCTCCTGGGATACTTCCAAGCATTCCTTCAGGAATTTCTCCAGGATTTTTCCAGGTATTCCTACAGAAATTCCTCCAGAATTTCCCAAAAAATCTCCTCCAGGGATTCCTCCAAGGATTCTTCTAGCGATGTATCCAAGAATTCCTCTAGATATTCCTCTAGGAGTTCTTCCAGGAAATGCTGCAGGCATTTCTTCAGGAATTCCGCCGGAGATTCTTCCAAAAAGTGTGTCAAGGATTCAGGGATTCCCTTAGGAATTACTACAAGAGTTTATCAATGAATTTCTCCAAAGATTCCCCCAGGAATTTCTACAGTAATTCTTCCGTTCCCCAAAAATTTATCCATGCATTACTCCAGGAATTCCTCGAAGGATTTCTTTAGAAATTTCGCCAAGGATTCGTCCCAGAATTCCTCTGGGGATTCCTCCTGGAAGTTTCCGGGTACTCAATTAGAAATTCCTCCAGGATTTCTTTCTGGGATTGTCTCAGGAATTTATCCAGGTATTTCTCCAGAGATTTTTCTAGGAATTCCTTCAGGAAAAATCAGGTAATTCTTCAGATATTCCATCGGAAATTCCTCCAGGAATTCCTCTAGGGATTCCTACAGAAATTCCCCTAGGGATTTCGCCAGGAATTGCACCAGGGATTTGTTCGGATATTTCTCAAGGGATTCCTTAAGGCATTCTTTCAGGAATTCGTTCAGGAGTTCCTCCATGTCTTCCTCCAGGGATTTTTCCAGGAATCCCTTCAGAGAATGCTCTGGAAATTCTTCCAGGGATTGCTCCAGGAATTCTTTTATTGATTCTTTCAGAAATTCCTGTCGGAATCCCTTAAAAAATGTATTCTGAGTTCATAAATTTCAAAAATCCTTCCATCATCACCCATGAATTTCTCCAGGAATACCTGAAGACTTTTTTTAATTATTTCTAGGGTTTCTAGGGAAATTTCTCCTGCGATTTGTATTACAATTCTCTAATATAACTTTAGAGGAATGCATACAAGAGCTAGGAAATTCTCCAAGATGTCATCCAGGACTTCTTTCACAATTTTCTCCAAGAAATCCACGAATTTGTTCAGGAATACTCTCTGCAGTTCCTGCAAAAGAATTCCTTCAGAAGTTCGTCTTTGGTTTCTTTCAGAAATATATCTTGAGATCCTTTTTTCTCTCCAACAAGTTATCCATGGATTTATGGAGGAACTCCTCCAGAGATTTCTCTAGGATTTTTCCAGGGATGTCTTGAGGGTGTTCACTTAGAATGTCTTTCAGGGATTCTTCCTAATAATTCAGGCCAAACATTTCAATAGGTCCTATCTGCATTTGAGAGGCTCTCTTTTTTCACTTTCTCTTTCAATTATTACAATGTAATGATACACTTTTCAACTATTTTTGCAGTACAAATCAAAAGACCATTGTTTTTACCATCGTTCTATGCAAGGAGACAATCATAATTCAAATAAACAACTGAGATATTAACGAAAGAGAGGGAAGCCAAAGAGAGCCTCTCTTCTGCAGATTGGACCTTTAGACATGTTTGGCCTGAATTGTCAAGGGATTCCTTTGAAAATTCCCCTGAAATTCCTCAAGGGTTTCCTGCAACGATTGTTTTAGGGCTTATTCTAGGATTCCTTTCAGCATTTCACCAAGGACTTCCTTCTGAAAAGTGTAGGGGTTTCTCCAGAAATTTCTTTTGGAATTCCTCCAAAGGTTGCCTAGGTTTCCAGGGATTCTTTCGGGGATTCCAGCAGTTTCTTTTGGAATTAACTCAGTGATCCCATCAGAAATTTTTACTATAATTCCTTCAGGGATTTTCAGACAATTTTCCAGCAATTTATTCAGGGAAGACTCTTTCAAAAATTCTTTCAGGGATTTTCTTGAATGTACCAAGAATTCCTCTAGGATTTCCTTCTTGTTTTCCTCTAGACATTTATTTTTGAATACATTCCAGTAATTTGTCCCGGAATTCTTTCAGTTGAATTTAAAAAAATCCAAGGATGCCATTATATGAGAGTTCTCCGGTAATACCTCCAAGAATTCTTACAGGGATAAATTTTCCGGTGAAAAGTGATTCCACAGAGCGTTAACAATATGAGAGTAGTCAGTTGATGTTTTTACTAACAAATGTATATAACGTACCTATTCATCTAACCTACATATCTTTCTCTATATTGCAGTGCACTCACTGGAGCTGCGAGCAGCTAAGGTGCCTCTACTTTCGGACGCCACGTGCAACAAACCGGAAGTCTATGGAAACAACATCACCGAAGGAATGTTCTGCGCCGGTACGCTGGACGGTGGCGTAGATGCCTGCGAGGGCGATTCCGGTGGCCCGTTGGTATGCGCCAGTAGCCGTAAGTATTCGAACGGAATGTTCATCCTTAGGTATACGACAAAATGCTGACATTTTCGCTTCCCCTCATTTTCCAGGTGGCCACACACTGTACGGAATCATATCCTGGGGCCTGCACTGCGGCTACGCTAACAAACCGGGAGTTTACGTCAAGGTGGCTCACTATCTGGATTGGATCGAGCAAAAGCTAAAACAATCGCAACACACGTATGGAGTATAGTAGGTGGAGACGATAATTCTTGCCAGAGTGCCATTGTAGTTCGTTGCCTTTATCTTAATGCCACACACAACCAAAGTGAAATACTCAGACTTAGGGAGTACTCTATGTAGAATTAAAAAACCAACAAGCCGGATGTTACCGTTTTTTACAGGAATAAAATAAATCTTTTTACTATTTTACACAATACACCTCAAACTGTATCATTTGGGTCCTAAACCTACCTTTGCCAATAGAGCGTCGAATCTAGAGGAAAATGTTGCCTTTATGTGTTGATAGGGCCGGGCGATTTCCGAGGGCACCAGGGGGACTCCGACCAGCCGTTTGAAACGAGGTGACATCAGTAGCAGATTTTGGCCTAGACCGCAGGCGCTCGAGGTTACCCAGTACAGACAGAGACACTGAAAATTATTGATGGTGTATTGAATGAACAAAACTTGTATTTCTATCTGGAAGTTTTTTTTTACCGATGGTACTGTGGCTGCGACGGGTATCATCAGTACGCTCAAGCCTCGGAACATGTTGGTAAAAATTTTCTGCAATCTGGAAGGCTCACGGGTTCTAGCGGCACTTTGAATCTAAATAAAACGAAAAAGAATGGGGTTTTCCATCAGATAATTCTTGCTAAAAGCAGGCTACCGTCGTGCGGGGCTTCTTTATACACTTTTTCATGGTTTTTCAACTTTATGCCATTATAACTCCCAGAGTAGAGAATGGATTTTCACAATTTTTACACATAATAATCGTGATTATGTATGTAGGATGTATGCAAAATTTGAACTAAATCCATCAATAAACAAAAAAGTTGTTCATACACCAATCGGACACATCTCATATAGAACCGGATGGGGGCTACTTTGGACATTTTTATCTATAACAAAACTGCATTTTAAATTCCAGGGTTATTTAGAAAATTACTTTATACCATTACTGCCCCCACTCGCAGAACAGTCCCATATGAATAGGAAACCCAGCAAAGACGGGACTGTTATGCGAGTGGGGGCAGATTACTGTACTATACTATATCAAACATGACTTCAATAAAAATATGCGTTTTTAGATAAGTCTGTGCTACCTTTGGTATTATGAGCAGCGTGATATTGTAATATAGACAGCCTGAAAAAAGGGACCATCAATCATTTATTTAGCTGAAACGATCATTTATAGTGTATAACGATACAAATATTTGATTGTATATGCTACGTTGATACATCTTGGACGAATTGATCAACCCCCTTTGAAATTTATGAATTGTAGAAACAATGTTTACAGAGCAAATGTTCAGATACGATATGTATATTTTTTTGGTGTACTCGATGTTTTTTCGCCTTCTGACAGGCAATAAAGGGTTTGTTCGAAAAACAATTCCAACCAAATGATGGGGGAAATATTGCATCATAATAGTTCCAAAGACATAAAACAGATTTGAACCATACTTTGAATTCAAAAAATCCATATTCAAAAGTGTCCAAAGTAGCCCCGCACGACGATGCTCATTACTACTAAGTACAGTATGACCCATACAAAAATGAGAAAGTTTTCGAAGACATTGTTCACCTGCTTCCAATCGATAAACCATGCATTTATCTATTGGATTATATAGTTGAGACACTAATTTAACAATGACATAGAAACATTTGGAGGTTTCAATCATAAACCTTTGAAAAAAATAATGTTGAAAATTGGTACGGATATAAATATTTGTTACAATTATAAGACAGAATAATTGTTTCATGTGTTATACGTTTATTATTCGTGCGTTCTTTGTGATGTATGTGTTATTTTAGCTTGTATATATTCCCATAAATTTTATGCACATTTATAGGGTTCTGCAAAAATAGAGGCCCATGAAATGCAATTAAATTTTGATTGCCAACTTTCAGGCCATTTCGGACTGAAGTCAAATACTACTGTGGGGTGCCCTAATTTCGCGCGGGTCCAAATTTCACTCACTGATAATATTTAGAGATCATAATCATAGAACTGGTTGTTGAATTGTCCAAATTTCACTTTAGATAGTGAAGCTAAAGTGAAATTTGGACAATTGTACAATTAGTTTCATGATTATGATCTCTAAATATTATCAGTGAGCGAAATTTGGACCCGCGCGAAATTAAGGCACCCCACGGTAGATATGTAAACCTTTCCTTGCCACGGACTTCAAGTTATTGAGTTCAAGTATCGAAATCCGAAACCTGATGCCTGATAAGAATTAGTTTTCCTAGACAAAAACGAACTATGAAAGCAGCAACAACTGCTGTGAACTAAAAGGCAAACTGCCAACTAAAATACAATTCCACGATGACTGATGGGCCCAAACCAATACATGAAACCTCGTCATCCTGTGATCGGGAGATGTTATCCATCTGGATAACAGGGCACATTTATGCTCTGTGTTGTGCTGTGTAAATTTGTGATGCTTCTTGTTTGTGTATTTGTAAGGTTCTGTGTGTCGTGTTATTTTGATGCTTTGATAATAGTTAAATTTTAGACAGGCTGAGGACAACGTTGAAAATAAAAACGTTCCCAAGCTTCCTTAGAAAGCAATTGATTATTTTGCAAAGTAACTAATACGCTTATAATATGATTGTACTTTGCGTTCCTGGTGACAAAAACCTTAACGAAAGCATTTTAAGCAGAGAAAACCACAATTTCCAATCGCCTGTTAAAATTGCATTTTGGACATCGAATATATGATTTGGACATCCTCAGGTGTTTATATAATTTGGACAGAGCAATTATCTTAATGTCTAGCCATGAATACACTAAGGTCTTTTTTTACACGGTGGATACGTCCCGTGTAAAAAAAACGTGTTAATTCGCGAAACCGTGTAAAAAAAACTGAGGGAAATCTGAAAATATTTGACATGTCCTGACCTGCAGATATCCGAGTTTTGTTTTAGAGAGTTAATAAGAAAAGGGGGGGGGGGGGTAGTAGTAAGGGTTGAACCTAGGGGTTAGTGGGGAAGGGGAAAGGGATGGGTTATGGGGAGCAGACTGCATACTGTTTCCAAGGAAGATCGCAGAGGATATTTTGGGGTGTTAAGGACTGTCCAGACGGACGAAACGAAGGATCAAGGAGGCTGTCAACACCCTACAGGTCCACGGAGCAAGGTGGTGTAGATAACACCCAGGAACTTTCGCGAGTAAAGGCTTTAATATCTACGAGCGTAATCGATTGATTGTTGTTACATCACTGATACTGTTCAACATCCTACAGGTCTACGGAGTATTGTTCTGTAAATAAATAATTTTCAAACATGACCTCCAATTTTGATCTCCAAGAGCTTCCGCGAGTAAAGGCCAGAAGATCTACAAACATAGCCAATGGTTTCTTGCTACATTACCGATGCGTTGTAACATCCCAGAGGTCCATGAGCATTGTACTGAAGAGTATTCATTCCTAAAGATAAGCTAGGTCTTCCATGAACTTCCGCGAGTTAAGGCCTTAAGATCTACAAGCGTACTTAATGAATTGTTGTTACATTTCTAATATGTTGTAACATGCTACAGGTCCATGAACATTTTTTCTGTAAGGAACTAATTTTCATAGATGTTCTAGGTCCTCCAAGAGCTTTCATGAGTAAAGACCTGAAGATCTACAAGCGTTATCAATGGTTTGTTGTCACATTACTGATACAGGCCTAGGGAGCATAGTTCTGTAGAGAAATAATTTCCAAAGATGATCTAGGACCTGCCAGAACTTCCACGAGTAAAGGCCTTAAGATCTACAAGCGTAATCAATGGATTGTTGTTACATTTCTAATACGTTCAAGGACCTCCAAGAACTCCCATGAGTAAAGACCTGAATATCTACAAGCGTTATCAATGGTTTGTTGTCACACTACTAGTACAGTGTAGCGTCATACAGGTTCAGGAAGCATATTTCTGTAGATAAATAATTTCCAAAGATGATCTTGGACCTCCAAGAACTTCCACGAGTAAAGGCCTTAAGATCTACAAGCGTAATCTATGGATTGCTGTTACATTTCTAATACGTTGTAACATGCTACAGGTCCATGAACAATTTTTCTGTAAGGATCTAATTTCCATAGATGTTCTAGATCCTCCAAGAACTTCCGCGAGTAAAGACGTGAAGATCTACAACCGTTATAAATGGTTTGTCGCCACACTACTGATACAGTGTAGCGTCCTGCAGGTCCAGGGTTCATAATTCTGAAGAGAAACAATTTCGAAAGATGATCTAGGGCCTCCAAGAACTTCCACAAGTAAAGGCCTTAAGATTTATAAGCGCAATCATTGGATGTTCCCAAGAACTTCCGCGAGTATAGACCTGAAGATCTACAAGCGTTATCAATGGTTTGTAGTCACATTACTGATACAATATAGCGTCCTAAAGGTCCAGGTAGCATAGTTCCGTTGAGAAATAATTACCAAATATCTTCTAGGTACTCCAAGATCTTCCTAGAGTAAAAGCCTTAAGGCAAAACTGGAAGCATTTCCTCATTTTTTTGGTTTTTGATTTTTTATTAAATAACGAAGCAATATTTTCAAAATTGGTTTTCGTACACATGTATGGAGTATGGATCAAGGTATCTTCTGAATTCTCTTGTGGTGGAAAAAGTTTTCCATTTTTTTCAGAAACCATTTTTTTGTGAGATTTTATTCAAAAATGGTTTCCGCAAAAACGAAAAACATTTTCCACTACAAAAAAAATCATAAGATACCTTGATCCATACTCTACATGTGTACGAAAACCGATTTTGAAATTATTGCTTCGTTATTTAATAAAAAATCAAAAATTAAAAAGTGAGGAAATGCTTCCAGTTTCGCCTTACGATCTACAAGCATAATCAATGAATTGTTGTTACACTACTTATACGGTGTATAGTGTATAGATCATACAAGACCATGGAGCATTGAGCTGAAGAGAACAAATCTCCAAAGATATTCTAAGTCCTCCAAGAACTTCCGCGAGTAGAGGCCTTAAGATCTACAAGGGCAATATATGAATTTTCATTATATTATCGATGCTGTGCAACATCCTACAGGTCCATGGAGAATTGTTGTGTAATGAACTAATTTCCAAAGATGTTCTATGTTTCCCAAGAACTTCCGTGAAAACAAAAAACCTTAGGATTTCTAAGCGTAGTCAATGAATTGTTGTTTCATTACTGATGCGGTGCAACAGTTCTTCAGTGGTTGCTTACGATCCCGAAATGCTCCAGGGATTCCTGCATACATTTCATAAATAAAATAAATTCCTCCAAGAATTATTTTTGAAATATTCTTCATATGTGTTCTTGGATGTCTTAAAATATCCTTGAAAATAACTTCTCTTCAGAACTATGCTCCATGGACCAGCACGATGTTACACCGCATCAGTAATATAGCAACAATTAATTGATCCGCTCGTAGATTTTCAGGCCTGTACTCGCAGAAGTTCTTGGAGTTCCTAGAATATCTTGGAAAAGTAAGTCTCTACAAAACTATGCTCTAAGCACCTATAGGATGTTGCACCGTATCAGTAATGTAACAACAATCCATCGATTACGCTGGTAGATCTTAAGGCCACTGCTCGCGGAAGATCTTGGATGCCCAAGAATATCCTTGAAAATTACATTTCTTCAGAACTATGCTCCATGGACCTGTAGGATGTTACATTGATTGATTGATTTGTCTATATTAGAGAGACTTTCAGCCCTTGGCTGGTTCGTCTTTTTGGGATGTTACACAGCATCAGTAATGTAACAAAAATCCATTTGTTACGCTTGTAGATCTTGAATTCTTTATTCGCGGACATTCTTGGATGACCTAGAGCATATTTAGGAAGTACTTTTCTACAGAACCATGCTCCATGGATCTGTAGGATGTTACACCGCATCAATAATATAGCAACAATTAATTGATTACGCTCGTAGATTTTCAGGCCTGTACTCTCGGAAGTTCTTGGAGGTCTTAGAATATCTTTGAAAACTACGTCTCTACAGAACTATGCTCTTAGGACCTGTAGGATGTTGCACCGTATCAGTAATGTGACTACAATCCATCAATTACGCTTGTAGATCTTAAGGCCTTTATTCGCGGAAGTTCTAGGATGCCCAAGAATATCCTTGAAAATCATTTCTCTTCAGAACTAGTGACCGCGCCTAATTCCAATCAGCTCCTTATTCCGTTCACTTGAATCAAAACGACGAGTATTAGCCGAAATTGTCGCAAATCTTTTGCAAATTGTTTTTAAAATTTTCAATAATTATGTACACGCTAGACTATAATTAAAATTTTCAAGATTGTTTACGTATTATTGTGAAAATACATTAAATGTTATTTATCATCCAATTGGCAGCCATACTACTTTTTTTTCTTTTCGGTACCTGGGAATTGCATCAATTCATATATTAATTGTATTTTCATTGAAATACTAACAAAATCAATCAAACAAGTATCAAAGCAAAAGAGTAAAGGACATATTTTTATAAATTCAACATCAAAAAAATTTTTCGTCGACGACTCATGATGCTGGAAATGAAAAAAGCACATGACCGGAATTAGGATACTAGAGGTTGTACTTGTTCCTAATTCCAATCAACATATGGATGCGTAGGAATTCTGAAAAAAATGCAGTACAATCGGAACAACCAACTCCAGCAGCATCAGTCAAGGCACTATGACGATAGATGACCGGTACATATCATTCATTGCTAATTCCAGCAGCAAGCATAAATTGTTTAAATATTTATTCGCATATGTTCAAAGATTGATTCGTCATAGATGACGCCATACCCGACATGAACCTATCATTGACCTGTTTTTATTTTGGCCTGCAAACCCAATATAGACGCAACAGTTTTGCGATGTTGGCCCAATAGTGGTCCAACATTTGGTAAAAATTGACCCGACTTTGACGCGACATTCGATTTTTTTTTCAGTCTGGCGGAATTTTGCAATGTTTTGCGTGTTTCGTGCTGTGCTAATCATTTGAGTGACAATTTATTCAAATGAAAAGGAATTGATTTTCAATTAGTGTGTGCTCTGATTGAAATCATGTAGTAAGAAGCAAAAATGACGGAAAAGATTTTTTGAATGAATGAGATCATTGAAAATTGATAAAACTCTAAGAATCCAGAAAAATTCTAAAATGTGCAACAACAGTGAAAAAATCTAATATTATTACTTCAAATTATTCTGTTGAAAATGCTTTGACATCCATGTGCACAACAGAACACGTGCTCGATGAACAAATTGAGATTTGAAATTATGAAAAGAAATCCACGTACTCCGGTGAGACTCGAACTCACGACTCCCAATTCGCTAGACGGGCGCTTCTATTCCTTCAAGCTACGGAGTCACTCGACTATCTCCGTCGCCAGCAGGCCTAGAACTGAACTCGATTCCACAATCGCACATGGTTATCTTCTTTTCACAATCCAAACCCCCTTCGGATGGGATTAGATGAACATCTAACACATTGTTTGTTGTGCACATGTATGTCAAAGCGAGAGAGGAAGTTATTTTTAATTGTCGAGAGCTTCGGGCACTGCCTCCCAATCACTTATTGGATGTTCATCTAATCCCATCCGAAGGGGGTTTGGATTGTGAAAAGAAGATAACCATGTGCGATTGTGGAATCGAGTTCAGTTCTAGGCCTGCTGGCGACGGAGATAGTCGAGTGACTCCGTAGCTTGAAGGAATAGAAGCGCCCGTCTAGCGAATTGGGAGTCGTGAGTTCGAGTCTCACCGGAGTACGTGGATTTCTTTTCATAATTTCAAATCTCAATTTGTTCATCGAGCACGTGTTCTGTTGTGCACATGGATGTCAAAGCATTTTCAACAGCGTAATTTCCCACATGGCTTGGTCAGCCAAAGCAAAATCAAGAAATTGACATTTTCAAATTATTATAAAACTAACACATTTTAATGCGGAAATAAATGTATTTTACACAAAAAATATAACTATCACTATAACAAACAATAACAATATGATTATTTGGTCAACATGATAATTACTTTGAGTGACCGGAATTAGGAACACAAGTGAACGGAGTTAGGAGCATACTGATTGGAATTACGAACAACAACTTGTTAAAATTGGCGGCCATTTTCAAAATAAGTGGAATACTTGCAACCTTGATTATATTTTTCTAGCAATGTAGAGACATAATGAAACAGCGTTGCACAATTACAGCCACTAAATGCAGAAGATGTGTTTTCTACAGCTGTTAGACTTAGTGCATCGCCTTAAGTGAACGGAATTAGGTACGGTCACGGTATGCTCCATGGACCTGTAGGACGCTGAACCATACTCCAGAAATCACCTTTAGAAAACCCCCATTTAACCCCTCCTAGCGCCCCATATATTGACCCCTCCCCCCCCCCCCCCCCCCCCTTCAACAAACAGACCCTCCCCCTCCACACTTCCCTTGCCTGCAGACCTCTTACATCATCATCCGCCTCCACCTCATACCACTTTTCAACTCCCTTGCAACTCTTTCCTTTTAGTAAGAGTTCCCTTCTACACACTTAGCGCGAGAAAGTTGAAAAACCCGTGTTAATTCGCGAATTCATGTAAAAAAAGACCTTAGTGTACAGATTTTGTTAACGAAAAAGTTTACGAAACACTCGTTTTTGCTACCAAGCATATTTTTCTGCCCTATGAACTTTCCGCAGAAGTGGTACACACTGATAATTTTTTTCCTACAGTCTTCAAAAGAATCCTGGTACTTAAATCTAGCTAACAAAAATGCTTTGAATATTTCATCACTATATTGCTTTCAAAATTAAAATAAACTTGGTTCAAACTTCGTCCGCAACCGAAAAAAATCGTTTATTATAGCATTGGTGCCTGACAAGAATGACGCAAACTCTACAATTTTTTTAGGTTATTTTTATCCTCAACATGCCTTATTTTTTATTATTAATCTACCTTCTTTGTTCTTTCAACATCGGCTAACTTATTGGATGAATTTTATTTACGAACGTATTCGTTTGAACCGCCAGCCAGTCAATGGAGCGAATACGTTGTAGGTGGGGGGCTCTCGGTATATGAACAATTTATGATTGATAAAACAACTCTAAAAAATACAACATTAAAAAATGGGGGGGGGGGAGGTCAGATTTGCCTAGAGGGGGGGGGGGGGGGGGCTTCCACCTCAACCTCTCCAATATATCTTATGTATGGCAATCTTATTCTGGTTTTGATTTGCGTTTGATCGGACCAAAAATGACAAATAAACGTTTAAATGTATTTTCAGGAATAGGTAGCTCCTAACTTGATTAAATACTAGTTACACCTTCCAGATGTGATGAAAATACATAAATTTAACTAATGTTATGCTAATCTTACTAGAATACTTTCAAAAAATGCGGAAAAAAAACAAAAAAATATTTTTGGCCACCACTTTGTATGGAGTCGCCCCATGGTGCACGGATGTGATGATCCACAATGCGTTCTAAGCATTTCAGAAGAAAAGAAGTCAAACTGATAGGTCTGAAACTCTTTGCTTCTTCATACGACGCACGACCCACTTTCGGAATGAACTTCATAGTAATATCCCGCCAAGATTTGGGGATATACCCTGTAGCAAAACTGCAAACAAGTTTTTTTTTTCAAAACATGTTTGAAATAATCAAATTCCCTCTGAAGCAAAATAGAATAAATCCCATCTGCTCCAGGAGATTTGAAAGGAGCAAAGCTATTAAGTGCCCACTCAATCGATTCTATAAATACAATACTCCGAGCCGAGGCCAGGGGATCAAAACTACAAGAAAAGACATCAGGTTCATCCGAAGATGTAATATCCACACATCCGGGGAAGTGTGTGCAGAATAAGCATTCCAGAACTTCCTCATCAGAGGAAGTCAGGTCGCCATTTGGCAAACGAAGTTCGTTCAATCGGAAATCCTTAGATTTCGCAAGGATTTTGTTTAACCGACTGACTTCACTGAAACTGTAAACATTTGCACAAAGGTTTTTCCAGCCGGATCGTTCAGCAGACCGGAGAGCTTTCCTGTAGGCCAGCGCTCCAGCGCTTCCAGCGCTCGTCTGTTCCAACTCTTTCTACATTATTTCCTGAGCTTCGCCAGATCACAGTTCCACCAAGGGGTTCCTCTTGTGATCTTCACAGACCGTAGAGGGCACGCTCTACAGTCTGTGGCACGGTAAAGGCTGGGTATGCTGCGCAATTCAGATCCCAATGCCAATCCCACTAGCCTCTGCCCAGCAACTCCTATCCCTACCTCCACGCGGTACCGGCCGGAAATTATGAGCAACCTTAGGGAAGATCGGGTAACCAACCCCGGTGGGAACTTTGATCATAGGCGGACAGGGAAGGGGGGTTTGCTTCGGCAAACCTGAGCGTCTGTTCTCCAGGAGGAGGAATTCCGGGAGGAAACCCTGGTAAATTTCTCAACGGAATGCACAGCGAAAATCCTAAAATAATTTTGCAAAAGTTCCTGGAAGAACCTTGGGAGGAGTCCTTGGAGAACTGGCCGCAATCCTTAGATGGATTCCCGAAGAAATCCCTGGAGGGATTCTAGAAGCACTCCGTAGAAAGAATTCCCGATAAATCGCTGAAGATATTTTCGATGGAATCCCTAATGAAAATACCGAAAGAAGTCGTGGAGTTGAATTCACAAAGGAATTATGGACGAGAACGGCTTATCCGAGAAGCCCCGGGAGATTGATCAAAGAAACGATGAAGATTGTGAAACACTGCGGGGTTTCAAACCCAGTGTCCAGTTCGTTCGAATCTCGTCGGGAACTACGACAAGGTAATGGACTCTCATGCTTGCTCTCATGTCCGCCTTGGAAGATGTTTTGGTCCAACAGCCATGAAATGAAACCCGAACTGTAGGTGCACCGAAATTTATCAAGGAAGGTTTAGTTCTTGTAAGAATTTTCCATTGTGAAACTATCCCGGGCTTACCTCAATGATCGTCAGGTTGATCAATCCCATCGCCACCGGTAGAATCAGCGACTGGTCCACTTCGGTCAGGTTGGGAATCCATCCGAATCCACCGAGGGTCAGTTCGGTGAAAGTGATTTGAGCCTCAATAGAACCGGGATCGGGCAGCATGTGCACCATATTCCGAATCGAAACGGACATCATCACCCACAGGGGTATTTGTCCCCACAGGAGGATCATCGTTTTCGCCGGGTGGCAATTTTCCCGGACGACCAGATTGTTCCACTGCTTCTTTAACTGAAAAAAAGGAATGTTACTACTGAATTATTTATATGGTCTACTTATCTCACCGAATGATTGTACATAATTCGGGCTTCCTTCTCGCTCCAATGGAACTTCTTCATGGCCACTGCAGTCTCCATTTTCAGTTGCTTTACTATATCTGGCATTTCCAGCGATATTTTCTCTAACCGTGCCACAATTTTGTTCTGATAAATGGCCAGCGGCATTGTGACGACCGTTCGCAGCAAAACGGTTGACAGGATTATCGACGCCCACCAAGGCAAGCCGCTAAGATCATGAAGGTCCACCAGAGCCTGCTGGCAATAGGCCACCGGAGTGCTATTTGAAAGTGACCCCCATATTCCAACCACAGAACTGTCCACCGAAAAACATCTCCTCGTCTCGATCCTCTCCAAATGCCACACTCCGGAGCCTGCTCGTATTCCTCCGGCGAACCTCGCCACCGGCCTCGCCGATAACCGCAGAATGTTCATTACGTGACTTAATTTACCTTACAAATCTTACACTAAAACGGAGCTTAACCTAACAAAACTCCCCGGGTGACAGCGGCCGTAACTTCAGAACTGTTCGGCCCGCAGCCGACGAGCGTAGCGTCCCAGGCAGGCCAGTATGCCGATGGTACCTAGGGCGAGGCCAAGAATTAGTGCAACCGTGTCGGCAAAGTCCATACCGGAGGCGTCCGCTCGGTCCACGCTCAGCACCAGCAGACAGAGCGACACCAACAGCACGAATTGGATCATTTTTCCACAACGACGGCGACGACGGGACGCGGGCAGATTCAATGCCTGATGGGGACAACAGCGTAGGCGGACCAGACGACGTAGGTATAGAAAAATGGATTCCACAATGAAAGTTTAAACGAATTAAAAATGATTCTACTTACCGATAAGATGATAAGAATGATTCAGCTGCGAAGCGACTGCAACTCAAAACAGCTTTTACGCTTTGCGTTTCTGTTTTGCTACAGATTTTCGTTTCATTCTTGCGCGTTCCTTGGCCGACGAATGACAGTGATCAAGCTGTGATGCCAGATTTTTCGATTTCGTCACGCTACCGCCAAACTACCGTCCATCCCCGTTGGTTTGAACGGCACCTCTTAAACCATAAAGCCTGGAACATATCAGGCCAAACATTTCAATATGTCCTATCTGCATTTGAGAGGCTCTCTTTGTTCACTTTCTCTTTCAATTGGGTTGTTTAGTGAATAAAATATTGCTATTTTATATAC
>NC_085137.1:414434457-414467482 GCF_035046485.1 Aedes albopictus
GTAGCCTATTCGAAAGAGCTCATTTTTCTGAGTAGGGGTGATACTCACTTCGTAAGTACTGTGTAAAAAGATAGGACAAGAAACGGTCAAGAAACGATTTTCTGTCGAAATTTCTTGAGCGGTACTCAGCTGGAACGGAAAAATCGACGAACTTGATGATCAATGATGATGGTGATGATTGTGTCGATCAAACCAGTTGTCACTTTTTCCTTGTGGGAATAATAGCCTGACCAATTATTCCGCAAGTTAAAGTGACATTTCAGTGACTTGACAGGCTCGCACTGTTCGCGGGTTGTGTACGAGATGTAAACAACATGCCGGCCGCAGCTGCTGTTAAATTTCTATTACTTAAAATTTCTGCCAGAATCTAATCATAACTTCCCGATGGTGATCAAAGGAGCAATCACAGGAACTCTGCCGTGAGCTGTTGCCGGAATCTACCGCTGTATCGGATGTCGGGACTTGTAACAATCAAGGAAAATAAGTGTGGAGAAAAATTGTTTTAGAAAGATGTCTAAATTTGTAAAATCGTGGATTCTCCAGGAATTCCTTCGGTGATTTTTCCAGCGATTCCTTCGGGGATTCCTCCAGGAAATCTTTCGGGGATTCTTCCAGGAATTCATTCGGTGATTTCTCCAGGAATTCCATCGGGATTCTTCCAGGATTTACTTAAGGAATTACTCTAGCAGATTTTTCGATTCCTCCATTATTTCCATCGGGGATTTCTGCAGGAATTCCTTCGACGAATCCTCCAGCAATTCGGGGATTCCTCCTGGAATTCCATCGGGGATTCTTCCAAGATTTCTTTCGGGAATTCCTCAAGCAGTTTCTTCGATTCATCCAGGATTTCAAGGATTACTCCAGGAATTTATTCGGGGATTCCTCCAGGTATTCCGTCGGGGATTCTTTCAGGATTTCCTTCGGGAATTTCTCTAGAAATTTCTTCGATTCCTCTTGGAATTCCTTCGGAGATTCCTTCAGGAGTTCCTTCGGGGATTCCTCCAGAAATTCCTTCGGAGATCCGGGAATTCCTCCAGGAATTCTATCAGGGATTCCTCCAGGATTTCTTACACAGATACCTCTAGATTTTTTTTCAGGGATTCTTTCAGCGTTTCCTTCAGTGATTCCTCGAGGAATTCAAGGATTCCTCCAGGAATTCCTCCAGGGATTCCTCCAAGAATCCCTTCAGGGATTCCTCCGAGAATTCCTTCAGTGATTCCACCAGGAATCAAGGGATTCCTTCAGTGACTCCTCCAGGAACTCCTTCAAGAATTGTTCCAGGAATTCCGTCAGGGATTCAATCGGAGATTCCTCCAGAAACTCCATCAGAAATACTTCCAGGATTTTTTTCATGGATTCCTCCAGGAATTCCTCCGGTGATTTATCCAGGGATTTCTTCAGGAATTCCTTCAGGGAGTACTTCGGGAATTGTTCCAGAAATTCCTTAGGGAATTGCTCCAGAAATTCCTCCGGGTATTCATCCAGAAATTCCTTCGGGAATTCCTCCGGGAGTTGCTCCGGGGATTCCTCCAGGGGTTCCTCCGGGGATTCCTCCAAGAGTTCCTCCGGGGATTCCTCTAGGAGTTCCTCCGGGGATTCCACCATGAGTTCCTCAGGGGATTCCTCCGGGGATTCCTTCAGGAGTTCCACCGAGGATTCCTGCAGGAGTTGCTCCGGGAAATCTTCCAGAAGTTCCTCCAGGAGTTCCTCCGGGGATTCCTTCAGGAGTTCCACCGAGTAAACCTCCAGAAGTTGCTCCGAGAATTCCTCCAGGAATTCCTTCATGGATTTCTCTCCAGGAATTTATTCGGAGATTTCTCGGGGAATTCTATCCGGGATTTTTAGCAGGATTTACTTCGGGAATTCCTCTAGAAGTTTCTTCGATTCCTCTAAGAATTCCTTCGGGGATTCCTTCAGGCGCTCCTTCAGGGATTCCTCCAAGAATTCCTTCGGAGATTCTTCCGGAAATTCCTCCAGGGATTCCTCCAGGATATTTTTTCAGAGATTCTTCCAGAAATTTCTACAGCGATTCCTCCAGAAATTCCTTCAGGGATTCCTCAAGGATTTTTTTTTTCAGGGATTCCTCCAGGATTGCCTTCAAGGACAGGATTTTTTCAGGGATTCCTTCAATGATTTCTCGAGGAATTCCTTCAGGGATACCTCCGGGAATTCCTTCAGTAAATCTTTCAAGAATTCCTTCAGTGTTTCCTCCAGGAATTCAGGGATTCCTCCAGAAATTCCTTCAGGGATTCCTCCGGGATTTCCTTCAGGGATTGTTCCAGGAATTCCTTCAGGGATTCCACAGAAATTCAATCGCAGATTCCTCCAGAAATTTCTCCAGCAATTCATCCGTGGATTGCTCCAGAAATTTTTCCGGGAATTGCTCCAGAAATTCCATCGGGAATTGCTCCAGGAATTTCTCTGGGGATTCCTCCAGGAAATGCTCCGGGGATTCCTCCAGGAGTTGATCCGGGGATTCCTCCAGGAGTTGTTTCGGGGATTCCTCCAGGAGTTCCAGCGAGGATTCCTTCAGGAATTCTTCCGGGGATTCCTTAAGGAGTTCCTCCGGGGATTCTTTCAGGAGTTCCTCCGGGGATTAATCCAGGAATTCCTCCGGAGATTACTCGAGGAATTCAGGGATTCCTCCAGGAACTCCTCCACGAATTCCTTCAGGGATTTCTCCGAGATTTTCATCAGTGATTGCACCAGGAATTCAGGGAATCCTCCAGGAATTCCTTCAGAGGTTAATCCGGGAATTCCTTCAGGGATTGTTCCAAGAATTCAGGGATTGCTCCAGGAATTCCTTCACAGATTGCTACAAAAATTCCTTCAGAGATTGCTCCAGGAATTCCTTCACTGATTGATCCAGGAATTCCTTCAGAGATTTTCCAGGAATTCCTCCAGAAATTCATTCGGGGATACTTCCAGAAATTTCCTCAGGGACACCTGATTCTTCCAGAAATTCCTCCAGGAATTCTTCCAGAAATTCCTCCAGGAATTCTTCCAGAAATTCCTCCTGGAATTCTTCCAGAAATTCATCCAGGAATTCTTCCAGAAATTCCTCCAGGAATTCTTCCAGAAATTCCTCCACGAATTCTTCCAGAAATTCCTCCACGAATTCTTCCAGGAATTCCTCCAGGAACTCTTCCAACAATTCCTCCAGGAACTCTTCCAAGAATTCCTCCAGGAATTCTTTCAGGAATTCCTCCAGGAATTCATTCAGGAATTCCTCCAAGAATTTTTCCAAGAATTCCTCTTGGAATTCTTCCAGGAATTCTTCCAGGAATTCCTCCAGGAATTCTTCCAGGAATTCCTCCAGGAATTCTTCCAGGAATTCCTCCAGGAATTCTTCCAGGAATTCCTCCAGGAATTCTTCCAGGAATTCTTCCAGGAATTCTTCCAGGAATTCCTCCAGGAATTCTTCCAGGAATTCCTCCAGGAATTCTTCCAGGAATTCCTCCAGGAATTCTTCCAGGAATTCCTCCAGGAATTCTTCCAGTAATTCCTCCAGGAATTCTTCCAGTAATTCCTCCAGGAATTCTTCCAGGAATTCCTCCAGGAATTCTTCCAGGAATTCCTCCAGGAACTCCTCCAGGAATTCCTCCAGGAATTCTTCCAGGAATTCCTCCAGGAATTCTTCCGGGAATTCCTCCAGGAATTCTTCAAGAAATTCCTCCAGGATGTCTTCCAGGAATTCCTCCAGGAATTCTTCCAGGAATTCCTCCAGGAATTCTTCCAGGAATTCCTCCAGGAATTCTTCCAGGAATTCTTCCAGGAATTCTTCCGGGAATTCCTCCAGGAATTCTTCAAGAAATTCCTCCAGGATGTCTTCCAGGAATTCCTCCAGGAACTCCTCCAGGAATTCTTCCAGGAATACCTCCAGGAATTCCTCCAGGAATTCTTCCAGGAATTCCTCCAGAACTTTCTCCAGGAATTCCTCCAGGAATTCCTCCAGGAATTCTTCCAGGAAATTCTCCAGGAATTCTTCCAGGAATTCCTCCTGGAATTCTTCCAGGAATTCCTCCAGGAATTCTTCCAGAAATTCGTCCAGGAATTCCTCCAGAAATTCCTCCAGGGATTCCTCTAGGAATTCTTCCAGGAATTCCTCTAGGAATTCTTCCATGAATTCCACCAGTAATTCTTCCAGGAATTCCTGTAGAAATTCCTCCAGGAATTGCTCCACGAATTCTTCCAGGAATTTCTTCAAGAATTCCTCCAGGGATACCTCCAGTAATTCGTTAAGGAATTCCTTCAGCAACTCTTCCAGCAATTCCTCCAGGAATTCTTCCAGATATTCCTCCAGGAACTCTTTCAAGAATTCCTCAAGGAGTTCTTTCAGGAATTTTTCCAGGTCTTCCTCCAGGAAATCTTTTAGGAATTCCTCCAAGAATTCTTCCAGGAATTCTTCCAGAAAATTCTCAAGGAATTCTTCTGGGAATTCCTCCAGGAATTGTTCCCGGAATTCCTCCAGGAATTCCTCCAGAAATTCCTCCAGGAATTCCTCCAGAAATTCCTCCAGGAATTCCTCCAGAAATTCCTCCAGGAATTCCTCCAGAAATTCTTCCAGGAACTCTTCCATGAAATCCACCAGTAATTTTTCCAGGAATTCCTCTAGAAATTCCTCCCTCCGTGAATTGCTCCTCGAATTCTTCCAGGAATTCCTCCAGGAATTCTACCAGAAATCTGTCCAGGAATTCCTCCAGGAATTCTTCAAGGAATTCCTGCAGGAGTTCTTCCAGGAATTCTTTAAAGAATTCCTCCAGGAATTCTTAGAGGAATTCCTCCAGGAATTCTTCCAGGAATTCCTCCAAGAATTCTTCCAGGAATTTTTCCATGAATTTCACCAGGAATTCTTTCAGGAATTCCTCTAGAAATTCCTCCAGAAATTCCTCCACGAATTCCTCCAGGAATTCCTCCAGGAATTCTTCCAAAAATTCCTCCACGAATTCTTCCAGGAATTCCTCCCAGAATTCCTCCAGGAATTCTTCCAGGAATTCTTCCAGGGATACCTCCAGTAATTCGTTAAGGAATTCCTCCAGGAATTCTTCCAGCAATTCCTCCAGGAATTCTTCCAGGTCCTCCTCCAGGAACTCTTTCAGGAATTCCTCCAGGAATTCTTCCAGGAAATTCTCCAGGAATTCTTCCAGGAATACCTCCAGGAATTCTTCCAGAAATTCGTCCAGGAATTCCTCCAGAAATTCCTCCAGGAATTCCTCTAGGAATTCTTCCAGGAATTACTCCATGAATTCCACCAGTAATTCTTCCAGGAATTCCTCTAGAAATTCCTCCGGGAATTGCTCCACGAATTCTTCCAGGAATTCATTCAAGAATTCCTCCAGGGATACCTCCAGTAATTCGTTTAGGAATTCCTTCAGCAATTCTTCCAGCAATTCCTCCAGGAATTCTTCCAGATATTCCTCCAGGAACTCTTCCAAGAATTCCTCAAGGAGTTCTTTCAGGAATTCCTTCAGGAATTTTTCCAGGTCTTCCTCCAGGAAATCTTTCAGGAATTCCTCCAAGAATTCTTCCAGGAATTCCTCCAGGAATTCTTCCAGGAAATTCTCCAGGAATTCTTCCAGAAATTCCTCCAGTAATTCTTCCAGAAATTCCTCCAGTAATTCCTCCAGGAATTCCTCTAGAAATTCCTCCAGGAATTCTTCCAGAAATTCCTCCAGGAATTCCTCCAGAAATTCCTCCAGGAATTCCTCCAGAAATTCCTCCAGGAATTCCTCCAGAAATTCCTCCAGGAAATCCTCCAGAAATTCCTCCAAGAATTCCTCTAGGAATTCCTCCAGGAATTTTTCCAGGAATTCCTCCAGGAATTCTTCTAAGAATTCCTCCAGAAACTCTTCCAGAAATTCCTCCAAGAATTCCTCCAGTAATTCTTCCATGAAATCCACCAGTAATTTTTCCAGGAATTCCTCTAGGAATTCTTCCAGGAATTACTCCATGAATTCCACCAGTAATTCTTCCAGCAATTCCTCTAGAAATTCCTCCGGGAATTGCTCCACGAATTCTTCCAGGAATTCATTCAAGAATTCCTCCAGGGATACCTCCAGTAATTCGTTTAGGAATTCCTTCAGCAATTCTTCCAGCAATTCCTCAAGGAATTCTTCCAGATATTCCTCCAGGAACTCTTCCAAGAATTCCTCAAGGAGTTCTTTCAGGAATTCCTTCAGGAATTTTTCCAGGTCTTCCTCCAGGAAATCTTTCAGGAATTCCTCCAAGAATTCTTCCAGGAATTCCTCCAGGAATTCTTCCAGGAAATTCTCCAGGAATTCTTCCAGAAATTCCTCCAGTAATTCCTCCAGGAATTCCTCTTGAAATTCCTCCAGGAATTCTTCCAGAAATTCCTCCAGGAATTCCTCCAGAAATTCCTCCAGGAATTCCTCCAGAAATTCCTCCAGGAATTCCTCCAGAAATTCCTCCAGGAAATCCTCCAGAAATTCCTCCAAGAATTCCTCTAGGAATTCCTCCAGGAATTCCTCCAGGAATTCCTCCAGAAATTCCTCCAGGAATTCCTCTAGGAATTCTTCCAGGAATTCCTCCAGGAATTCTTCTAAGAATTCCTCCAGAAACTCTTCCAGAAATTCCTCCAAGAATTCCTCCAGTAATTCTTCCATGAAATCCACCAGTAATTTTTCCAGGAATTCCTCTAGAAATTCCTCCCTCCGTGAATTGCTCCACGAATTCTTCCAGGAATTCCTCCAGGAATTCTTCCAGAAATCTCTCCAGGAATTCCTCCAGGAATTCTTCAAGGAATTCCTGCAGGAGTTCTCCCAGGAATTCCTTCAGGAATTCCTCCAGGGATACCTCCAGGAATTCCTCCAGGAATTCCTCCAGAAATTCCTCCAGGAATTCCTCTAGGAATTCTTCCAGGAATTCCTCCAGGAATTCTTTTCAAGGAATTCCTCCAGGAATTTCTCCAAGAATTCTTCCAGAAATTCCTCCACGAATTCCTCCCAGAATTCCTCCAGGAATTCTTCCAGTAATTCTTCCAGGAATTCCTCCAGGAATTCTTCCATTAAGGTTGAAGGATTCGTCATTGATATAACCGTCAACATTGATATTTTGGAAGCAGTTTTCTCGTTCAAAACACATAATATTCGTTATGAAAATGTATTCACTGTATTTCAGATGGAGAGTGGAATGCAGTGAATACATTTTCATAACGAATATTTGTGTTTTGAACGAGAAAACTGCTTTCGAAATATCAATGATGACGATGATATCAATGACGAATTCTTCAACCTTAATTTCTCCAGGAATTCTTCCAGGAAGTCCTCCAGGTATTCCTTCAGGCATTCTTCCAGGTCTTCCTCCAGGAACTCTTCCAGGAATTCTTCCACAAATCTCTCCAGGAATTCTTCCGGATATTCCTCCAGGAATTCTTCAAGGAATTTCTCCAGGAATTCTTCAAGGAATTCTTCCAGGGATACCTCCAGTAATTCGTTAAGGAATTCCACCAGCAATTCTTCCAGCAATTCCTCCAGGATTTCTTCCAGGTCTTCCTCCAGGAACTCTTTCAGGAATTCCTCCAAGAATTATTCCAGGGATATCGCCAGTAATTCGTTAAGGAATTCCTCCAGCAATTCTTCCAGCAATTCCTTCTGGAATTCTTCCAGGTCTTTTTCCAGGAACTCTTTCAGGAATTCCTCCAGGAATTCCTTCAGGAATTCTTCCAGGTCTTGCTCCAGGAACTCTTTCAAGAATTCCTCCAAGAATTCTTTCAGGAATTCTTCCAGGAAATTCTCCAGAAAATCCTCCAGGAATTCTTCCGGAAATTCCTCCAGGAATTCTTCCGAAAATTCCTCCCCCAATTCCTCCCGAAAATTTCTCCCGCAATTCCTCCAGGAATTCTACAAGGAATTCTTCCAGGAATTCTTCCAGGAATTCTTCCAGGAATTCCTCCAGGAATTCTTCTAGGAATTCCTCTAGGAATTCTTCCAGGAATTCCTCCAGGAATTCCTTCAAGAATTTTTCCAGGAATTCTTCCAGGAATTCCTCCAGGAATTCTATCGTTAATTCCTCCAGGAATTCTTCCAGGAATTCTTTCAGGTATTCTTCTAGGAATTCCTCCAGGTATTCTTCCATGAATTCCTTCAGGAATTCTTCCAGGTCTTCCTCCAGGAACTCTTCCAGGAATTCCTCCAGGAATTCTTCCAGAAATCTCTCCAGGAATTCTTCCGGAAATTCCTTCCGGAATTCCTCCAGGAATTCCTCCAGGAATTCTTCCAGGAATTCTTCAAGGAATTCCTCCAGGAATTCTTCCAGGAATTCTTCAAGGAATTCCTCCAGAAATTCCCCCTGGACTTTTCAAGAAGTATCTTCCTCGATGTCTCTAGGAATCCCTCTAGGAATTTCTGGAGAAATCTCCAAAGGAATTGCTGTATTAACAACCGAACGAATTCCTGGAGGAATCCCTGAAGAAATTCCTGGAGGAATCAGTGGAGGAATTCCTGGAGGAATCCCTGGAGGAATTCCTGGAGGAATTCCTGGAGGAATCCCTGGAGGAATTCCTGGAGGAATCCCTGGAGGAATTCCTGGAGGAATCCCTGGAGGAATCCCTGGAGGAATTCCTGGAGGAATCCCTGGAGAAATTCCTGGAGGAATCCCTGGAGGAATTCCTGGAGGAATCCCTGGAGGAATTCCTGGAGGAATCCCTGGAGGAATTCCTGGAGGAATCCCTGGAGGAATTCCTGGAGGAATCCCTGGAGAAATTCCTGGAAGAATCCCTAGAGGAATTCCTGGAGGAATCCCTGGAGGAATTCCTGGAGGAATCCCTGGAGGAATTCCTAGAGGAATTCCTGGAGGAATCCCTGGAGAAATTCCTGGAGGAATCAGTGGAGGAATTCCTGGAGGAATCCCTGAAGGAATTCCTGGGGGAATCCCTGGAGGAATTCCTGGAGAAATCCCTGCAGGAATTTCTGGAGGAATCCCTGCAGGAATTCCTCGAGGAATCCCTGGAGGAATTCCTGGAGGAATTCCTGGAGGAATCCCTGGAGGAATCCCTGGATTCCTGGAATTTCTGGAGAAATTTTGGAAAAATGCCTGCGGACATCCCGGGGGAGATTTCAGGAAAAAATCTCGAAGAAATTCCTTAAGGTATTCCTAAAGATATTCCGGAAGCATTCATGAATAAGCTCCTGAAGGAATTGCTAGAGAAATCTCAGAAAAAATCCCCGAAAGAATTCCTGGAAAAATTCCCGAAGAAATTCCTGGAGGAATCCTTGGAGAATTTCCTGGAGGAATCCCTGGAGGATTTCCTGGAGGAATCCCTGGAGGAATCCCTGGAGGAATTCCTGGTGGAATTCCTGGAGGAATCCTTGGAGGAGTTCCTAAGGAATTCCTGGAGGAATCCCTAGAGGAATTCCTGGAGGAATCCCTAGAGGAATTTCTGGAGGAATCCCTAGAGGAATCTCTGGAGGAATTCCTAAAGGAATTCCTGGAGGAATCCCTAGAGGAATTCCTGGAGGAATCCATGGAGGAATTCCTGGAGGAATACCTGGAGGAATTCCTGGAGGAATACCTGGAGGAATTCCTGGAGGAATCCCTGGAGGAATTCCTGGAGGAATCCCTGGAGGAATTCCTGGAGGAATTCCTGGAGGAATCCCTGGAGGAATTCCTGGAGGAATCCCTGGAGGAATCCCTGGAGGAATTCCTGGAGGAATCCCTGGAGGAATTCCTGGAGGAATTCCTGGAGGAATCCCTGGAGGAATTTCTGGAGGAATCCCTGGAGGAATCCCTGGAGGAATTCCTGGAGGAATTCCTGGAGGAATCCCTGGAGGAATTCCTGGAGGAATCCCTGGAGGAATTCCTGGAGGAATCCCTGGAGGAATCTCTGGAGGAATTCCTGGAGGAATCCCTGAAGGAATTCCTGGAGGAATCCCTGGAGCAGTTCCTGGAGGAATCCCTGGAGGAATTCCTGGAGGAATCCCTGGAGGATTTCCTGGAGGAATCCCTGGAGGAATCCCTGGAGGAATTCCTGGTGGAATTCCTGGAGGAATTCCTGGTGGAATTCCTGGAGGAATCCTTGGAGGAGTTCCTGGAAGAATCCCTAGAGGAATTTTTGGAGGAATCCCTGGAGGAATTCCTGGAGGAATCCCTGGAGGAATTCCTGGAGGAATTCCTGGAGGAATCCCTGGAGAAATTCCTGGAGGAATCAGTGGAGGAATTCCTGGAGGAATCCCTGAAGGAATTCCTGGAGGAATTCCTGGAGGATTCCCTGGAGGAATTCCTGGAGGAATCCCTGGAGGAATTCCTGGGGGAATCCCTGGAGGAATTCCTGGGGGAATCCCTGGAGGAATTCCTGGAGAAATCCCTGCAGGAATTTCTAGAGGAATCCCTGCAGGAATTCCTGGAGGAATCCCTGGAGGAATTCCTGGAGGAATTCCTGGAGGCATCCCTGGATTCCTGGAATTTCTGGAGAAATTTTGGAAAAATTCCTGCGGACATCCCGGGGGAGATTTCAGGAAAAATTCTCGAAGAAATTCCTTAAGGTATTCCTAAAGATATTCCGGAAGCATTCATGAATAAGCTCCTGAAGGAATTGCTAGAGAAATCTCAGAAGGAATCCCCGAAAGAATTCCTGGAAAAATTCCCGAAGAAATTCCTGGAGGAATCCTTGGAGAATTTCCTGGAGGAATCCCTGGAGGATTTCCTGGAGGAATCCCTGGAGGAATCCCTGGAGGAATTCCTGGTGGAATTCCTGGAGGAATCCTTGGAGGAGTTCCTAAGGAATTCCTGGAGGAATTCCTGGAGGAATCCCTAGAGGAATTCCTGGAGGAATCCCTAGAGGAATTCCTGGAGGAATCCCTAGAGGAATTTCTGGAGGAATCCCTAGAGGAATCTCTGGAGGAATTCCTAAAGGAATTCCTGGAGTAATCCTTAGTGGAATTCCTGGAGGTATCCCTAGAGGAATTCCTGGAGGAATCCCTAGAGGAATTCCTGGAGGAATCCATGGAGGAATTCCTGGAGGAATACCTGGAGGAATTCCTGGAGGAATCCCTAGAGGAATTCCTGGAGGAATCCCTGGAGGAATTCCTGGAGGAATCCCTGGAGGAATTCCTGGAGGAATCCCTGGAGGAATTCCTGGAGGAATTCCTGGAGGAATCCCTGGAGGAATTCCTGGAGGAATCTCTGGAGGAATTCCTGGAGGAATCCCTGGAGGAATTCCTGGAAGAATCCCTGGAGGAATTCCTGGAGGAATCCCTGGAGGATTTCCTGGAGGAATCCCTGGAGGAATTCCTGGAGGAATCCCTGGAGGATTTCCTGGAGGAATCCCTGGAGGAATCCCTGGAGGAATTCCTGGTGGAATTCCTGGAGGAATTCCTGGTGGAATTCCTGGAGGAATTCCTGGTGGAATTCCTGGAGGAATCCTTGGAGGAGTTCCTGGAGGAATCCCTAGAGGAATTCCTGGAGGAATCCCTAGAGGAATTCCTGGAGGAATCCCTAGAGGAATTCCTGGAGGAATCCCTAGAGGAATTCCTGGAGGAATCCCTAGAGGAATTCCTGGAGGAATCCCTAGAGGAATTCCTGGAGGAATCCCTAGAAGAATTCCTGGAGGAATCCCTAGAGGAATTCCTGGAGGAATCTTTGGAGGAATTCCTGGAGGAATCTCTGGAGGAATCCTGGAGGAATTCCTGGAGGAATCCCTGGAGGAATTCCTGGAGGAATGCCTGGAGGAATTCCTGGGGGAATCCCTGGAGGAATTCCTGGTGGAATTCCTGGAGGAATCCTTGGAGGAGTTCCTGGAGGAATCCCTAGAGGAATTCCTGGAGGAATCCCTAGAGGAATTCCTGGAGGAATCCATGGAGGAATTCCTGGAGGAATCCCTAGAGGAATTCCTGGAGGAATCCCTGGAGGAATTCCTGGAGGAACCCCTGGAGGAATTCCTGGAGGAATCCCTGGAGGAATTCCTGGAGGAATTCCTGGAGGAATCCCTGGAGGAATCCCTGGAGGAATTTCTGGAGGAATCCCTGGAGGAATCCCTGGAGGAATTCCTGGAGGAATCCCTGGAGGAATTCCTGGAGGAATCCCTGGAGGAATTCCTGGAGGAATGCCTGGAGGAATTCCTGGAGGAATCCCTGGAGGAATTCCTGGAGGAATCCCTGGAGGAATTCCTGGAGGAATCCCTGGAGGAATTCCTGGAGGAATCCCTGGAGGAATTCCTTGAGGAATCCCTGGAGGAATTCCTGGAGGAATCCCTGGAGGAATCCCTAGAGGAATTCCTGGAGGAATCCCTAGAGGAATTCCTGGAGGAATCCCTAGAGGAATTCCTGGAGGAATCCCTAGAGGAATTCCTGGAGGAATCCCTAGAGGAATTCCTGGAGGAATCCCTAGAGGAATTCCTGGAGGAATCCCTAGAGGAATTCCTGGAGGAATCCCTAGAGGAATTCCTGGAGGAATCCCTAGAGGAATTCCTGGAGGAATCCCTAGAGGAATTCCTGGAGGAATCCCTAGAGGAATTCCTGGAGGAATCCCTAGAGGAATTCCTGGAGGAAACCCTGGAGGAATTCCTGGAGGAATCCCTAGAGGAATTCGTGGAGGAATCCCTGGAGGAATTCCTAAAGGAATTCCTGGAGGAATCCTTAGAGGAATTCCTGGAGGAATCCCTAGAGGAATTCCTGGAAGAATCCCTGGAGGAATTCCTGGAGGAATCCCTGGAGGAATTCCTGGAAGAATCCCTGGAGGAATTCCTGGAGGAATCCCTGGAGGAATTCCTGGAGAAATTCCTGGAGGAATCCCTGGAGGAATTCCTGGAGGAATCCCTGGAGGAATTCCTGGAGGAATCCCTGGAGGAATTCCTGGAGGAATCCCTGGAGGAATTCCTGGAGGAATCCCTGGAGGAATTCCTGGAGGAATCCCTGGAGGAATTCCTGGAGGAATCCCTGGAGGAATTCCTGGAGGAATCCCTGGAGGAATTCCTGGAGGAATCCCTGGAGGAATTCCTGGAGGAATCCCTGGAGGAATCCCTGGAGGAATTCCTGGAGGAATCCCTGGAGGAATTCCTGGAGGAATCCCTGGAGGAATTCCTGGAGGAATCCCTGGAGGAATTCCTGGAGGAATCCCTGGAGGAATTCCTGGAGGAATCCCTGGAGGAATTCCTGGAGGAATCCCTGGAGGAATTCCTGGAGAAATCCCTGGAGGAATTCCTGGAGGAATCCCTGGAAGAATTCCTGGAGGAATCCCTGGAGGAATTCCTGGAGGAATCCCCGAAGGAATTCCTGGAGGAATCCCCGAAGGAATTCCTGGAGGAATCCCCGAAGGAATTCCTGGTAGAATTTCTGAAGGAATCTCCAGATAGATTTCCGAAGGAATCCTAGGAGGAATTCCCGGAAGAACTTCTGGAGGAATTCTAGCAGGACTTTAAAGATGAATCTCCGGAGGATATCCTGGAGTTATTTCTACACAAATTGCTGGAGGAATCACCGAAGAAATTTCTGGAGGAATCCTCGACGGAATTCCTGGAGGAACTCCTTAGGAATCCTTGGAGGAAGCGCCGGTGGATTTCCTGAATACCCGAAGCATTTCCTTTTCAAAATCGAAATCATACCATTTTCCAGCAGCTAGATGTTTTCAAAAACTTATCGTGTCCGGTTGCAGCAAACAGCTAGTTGGCCCGCTCAGATTATCACCGGTCAAATAGAGCTGGAGCGCCTCGGATTGCTGGTCAATCTTCCAGTTTGCTGCCGTCCAGATCAGTAGATTCATGCCTGCTCCTGGTAGGGGAGTTCGCTTGTTCTTGCCGATTGTCCCGGTTTCATTCCAAGTCAGTCAGATTGGTAAACAAAGAGTTTCGTCGATTTTTTTCTTTTTTTTCTCTCAAGATCGACTGTCAAAATTACTTTGGTAAAAATGCACTTTTTTCCTTGACCTCATTTCTTGCCATCTGAGTACTAGGCTTATAATGTGATTTTATTGGATTCCAATACCTTTGTTTTAATGGTCAAATTAACAAAACAGTTTTAATTTTTGTGGATAGAATGACAGTTCAATCGATAAAGTGACAGTTCCACACGAACAAAAAAAACCCCATACAAACTTTAAATGCATGTTAAAAATAGTTCCCGGACTCCGAAAATTATGAAATTTTGGATTTCGACTGATTGTTGGGCGGGGAATCCGATTATAAAATAATTCCGATACCCCTAAAGAACCCAATTATTGCAATGTAATGGCAGATTTTTCAACTATTTTTGCAGTACAAATCAAAAGACGATTGTTTTGACCATCGTTCAAATGCAATGAGACAATCATACACTCAGCGAAAAAACTAGCGAAATTCATCGAAATACCTTATGAAAATTTGCTATAACTAATTCTTATGGATAGCACGGGGGGAATAGCATAAGAATATATTGCAGACTACATCCCAAATTGGACTATCACACTTTTAATGGCATGCCTAAAAAGTGTGATAAAAGTGCACATTTGCCTCGGATCGGCTCGACGTCTTCGGGGCACTTGCAGGGTGACGTACCCTGATAAAAAAGATCATAGAGATACATCAGAATGGATTGTTACAACACACTGAATTGAATGGTACTTATCATTAATTCAATTATTTAAAACGATAGAGTAACAACAGATCTTATAGTTTTCCACCATAGCATGTATTGTAAATGTCACTTTTACAATAGAAAATGGGGGTTGTTACGTATCTTTATCATAAAAAAATCCAAATTTTCTGGAAAAAAATCAAGTCAACTACCATTCAACTTATGGTGTTTTTATTACCGTCTACCCCCGTTGGTTTGAACGACACCTCATGCAAACCAACGGGGTTCATTTTTTAATCTGAACTTCTAGTAATCCTGTGAGCATCGAAAAACACACTGATGGTAACCCTTTTTGCTGTTTTGTTTTGATTCTGCGTTCCGTTTCACCCCGTTCCATGAGCAGAATGACGTTCGAACCATTTTTAGTTTGAACGATGTGCAGATTAGAGGGGGTCAAATTAAAAAGTGTTCAGATTGGATGAGGTCAAACCAACAGGGGTAGACGGTATTGAAATCTTTAGTGCCATTGATTTTATTGTACACGTATTGTAGTTCCAATACACCATTTTCAGCAGGAAAATACGTACACAATATAATTTGTTGTTGAATAGTCAAATTTATCATTATTCTATGGTAGTTTATGGTGATTTTAGTGGAAATTTTTATCAGGGTATCCCTGCAATGTAAACACACTTTGATGGTGTGTGCACACTATTGTGTTAGTCCAATTTGGGGTGCAGTCAGCAATATTATGAAAATTAATCGTGCTTGCTATGACAAATTTCATAAGATAGACTTCCCGCATAGAAAAATACAGTTTGCATTAAGGTCCAAACAGTATCCCAAGTAACCAAAAGTTCCGCTTCCCATGACAAAATGCACTTTCAAGTTCCGCGAAGTTCAGATAAAGTTCCAAACGGAACTTTCTGGCTGCTTAAGAGGCTAGCGATGAGCCTTGCTGGAACTTGGGTCACAAGTTCCGGCAAGGCTAATTGTTAGCCTCTTAAGCAGCCAGAAAGTTCCATTCGGAACTTTATCTGAACTTCGCGGAACTTTAAAGCTGCTTAAGATGCTATGTCGGAACTTTGTCGGAACTTTCAAGTTCATAGAAGTTCAGTTCAGTAGCATTGTGTTTCAATGAAGATTAAATGTATTTCTTTTACAGAAAACAACTGTTTAAGCGTACACGAATAAAAGACAAATATGAATTTATCAAATCAATGAATACTAGGCTTGAACAAAAAAAAAATTGCCGCCCATCGGATTCGAACCGACAGTCACTGCGTGAGAGCCCTACGCTCTACCACAGTACTACAGCTGCGATTGAGTGGACAGCAGGTAAAGTCTGACTTGAATCGATTTTCTGTCGGCAGCTAGTTTTGTACATTTGTGCAGTAGTGAAGTTAGCTTGACTTTGTCAAGTGTCTTCAGCAGCGCAGCGGTAAGTCGGCAGGCTATCACGCAGGAGGATCCAGTTCAAATCTACATAGCAGCGACATATGTGAAAATATAATTATCAGTAGCAATTTCCAGACGTGAATCACAAACCCCCACCAACAGGGTGTGATTCTGAAAAACACATTTTTGTTTCTGCATGAATTTTGACAAAGTTCTGTCAGAAGCTGCTTAGAAGGCTATCCAGCATGCTTATGTGAACTTTCAAGTTCCAAAATTACTTAAAAATGAAGCTGCTTAGAAGGCTAATGAGCGACCTCGAACAAGCTGTTTAGCTTATAAAGTATCCTTTTATCTGAACTTTTGGTTACTTGGGATGTATCCTTTATCTGTCACTGTTATTATGTTTCCAGTTCAAAACCGAATTAGCGACATTTTTTCTTCGACTTCCGCTGCTTTTGCCTTGCGTTAAACACAATGTCGGAAGTGGGGCGCTGTATAGAGCACCAGGTGTACAATACAGCGCCCCACTTCCGACATTGTGTTTAACGCAAGGCAAAAGCAGCGGAAGTCGAAGAAAAAATGTCGCTAATTCGGTTTTGAACTGGAAACATAATACTGTATCACGAACAGGTGCTTTTCTGTTGAAAACTATGAAACTCCGGCATTCGATCATAAAGAACGGTCTACGTAACCCATACCAAGTTGTAACAATATGTCATATTGTGTAGAAATTGTCAAAACATATAGCGATGAAAGCTTGTGAAACATGGTGGCAAACTGGAATGACCATTTGTCAAATGGTTTGTGATTATATGTGCGCAACACACTCATACATGGGTATTACACTGTATGCCACTTAAACTCAACAGTTTGCCAAATAGTTGCACACATTGGTGTATGTACCTATCAAACGCCGCAGTTTGCAGTTTTGTAGAAAAAACGAAAAAACTTTTCTATTATCCACCTAAGTGAAAACAAACGAAAAACTCAAACGGATCACTTCGCGGTAAGCAATTTGAAATAACTGGAGAAAGAAAATGGTAAGTTTTGAATGATAATTCTATTTTGCTTTTTTTGATGCTTTATCTCATACATGAATATTGTTTTACAGAATTCACGATCTTGAGTTCAAAGGAATTCAATTGCATCCTGCCCAAAATTGCAACTGCAGAATGTTTCGCACAATCCCGGAGAAGCGAAGGATTCGTCCTTATGCCGGTGGAAATTGTGTCTCTTTCCATTAGAAATCCGCTGCCGCCCAGGAATGTTCACAGCTTTAATCGCCGTATGTGCTGCCGGGCGTACGATAAGATGCGTCGCGAGTCGGCGAACTTCAGCAGTCATCACTGCTCTCGGAATGACCCGGATGCGCTGGATATGATGCGAGGATGTCTTTGCATGAAGGTAAATCGTCTTGTTCATCCCCAATATACATATGATGGCAAATATGTACCCGCATAATCACTAACTGTAAATGCAACGTTTCTCATACTGTAGATGACTATTAGCAATTGTCCTTGAACCATTTCTCAGACTATCCTAGATTACAGTAAGATAACCATTTCATGTACAGATTCGCCAGTATGGCAAATGGTTATCCGCCAAATTACAGTATGTGGAATAGGCGGTTAAGATAGGTTACCATAAAAAATCGCTCGTTTTCTCGAACAAATTTTTCGCAAAACAGTAGAGGATATGGTCTATATACTATCCAGTTTTTCAGATAATTTACTGGTTATCAAATGGTTAGAGAACTGTTTTACAATAAATCTGGGGGAAAACTAACAATGTATGTGTTATGATTGATTTATGGTCTTTCATGGTATTTTTAACGTATGCTATATGGTTCTTCTGTATTCAAACCGTTAAAAACTAATGCTTTTGTTTTATTAAAATTAAGAAATATAATAAATCAGGACGATAGTTCTGTTTACAGGTTGTAATTATTAACATACTTTTATTGATATAAATAAATATGAACCAATTTATAATAAAAAGGTAGTTACAATAAATTTACATGAAGTTGTTGTTCCTGTGGTTGTTCTACCCGCATAACCACAAACTGTAAATGCAACGTTTCTCATACTGTATATGACCATTAGCAATTGTCATTTAACCATTTCTCAGACTATCGGAGATAACAGTAAGCTAACCATTCCATGTACATATTTGCCTGTTTGACAAACGGTTATCGGCCAAATAACAGTATGTGGAATAGGCGGTTAAGATAGGTTACCATAAAAAATCGCTCGTTTTCTCGAACAAATTTTTCGTAATACAGTAAAGGATATGGTCAATATATTATCCAGTTTTTCAGACAATTCACTGCATAACAAATGGTTATAGAACAGTTTAACAATAAATCTAGAAGAAAAACGAATACTGTATGGGTTACTATTGATTTATGGTCTTCCATTGTATTTCAAGCTTATAATATAAGGTTCGGCTACATTTAAACTGTTAAAAAATAAAAGCTTTTGTGCGTTCATTGGATATTTTTTTTATTAAACAAATCCAACGCCCTTATGATGGGCTCTAGGTATTAACGGCTATTAATCGAACAACTGGAGATTACTTCGGTGAGAGTGCATTTTTAATTACAAGGAGCATTAAATTTCCGCGCCCAGCAGGGCGAATCTTTCGCTGCTTTCTTTTGCGGGACTCCTCACATAGTCAGGCCGGATCAGGCTCCTGGAATTGAATTGAAGTTTCGGCATCCTGCAAATCAATTAGTATCCGATGAAATATAGCACAAAAACTAAATTTAAAAGTCGTGCAAAACTTACCCTTGTTCCATCCAGACCGCTCCAAGCGCTTCAAACCATTTTCCGAGGCAAGTTTTTAGTTTGTTGTTCACTCAACTCGCGGGCGAAAGATTTTGTTTTTTTCTTCTAAATGCAAACTGCAAAGTTCGATCGGCACAGACACTAATAAAAGCTACTATTTGACAAACTGTTGAATTCAAGTGGCATACAGTGAAATGCACATGTGTAAGTGTGTTGCGCAAATGAAATCGCAAACCGTTTGAGAAAAGGTTACACTGCATTGCCACCATGCCTCTTGAGTTTTCGGTACCATATTGTTCGATAATTTCTGCACAATATGACAAATTGTTACAACTTGGTATGGTCTTCATAGACCGTTCTTTATGGTCGGATGCTTTGAGTTTCATATTTTCAACAGAGAAACACCTGTTCGTGGTACAGTAACAGTAAGTTGTGAAGGAGACATACTGTGTGGAGATTAACACAAACAGTATTTTGTTATGCGGGTATCCCTCTCTCATAGTTAATTGAAAAGCATTTTTATAAAAGCAAAAGAAGAAATTAAGGTAGGGGGCGATTCAAATATGACGTCCATCATTTTTCGGGAATTTTAGACCCCCCCTCCCCCCTCTGTCACGCTTTTTCGTATACCTTATACATGGAGTGTCACACTTTCTCAGACCCCCCCTCCCCCCTAAACTATGGACGTCATTTTTGAATGACCCCTAGGTCAGACTTACAGGTTTAAAAAATCACATAATCACACAGCATTCACAAATAAATAAGACCTCTTCCGCTCTGATGCTGATTCTGTTTTTGTTTAAGCTTGCCTTCTCTTGAACCTTCCTTAGCCTCCAATACGTTCCTTATGAGGATACAATGCTAACGCGCTCAAAATGGACACACTTGAAGTTGTTATCGGCACCAGCGATCATATCCGACGTCAGATACGAATTTATACTCCTCTGGCAAGCCGTCTGGTGTGCATCGAATCGGAACATTGCATTAGCCGGAACGTACGTGTTGGCCGGCTTGCGTTGGATGCTGAGGTGGAATTCTTTGAGGATAGGCACTGCCAGAACGACGGTGCGATGAGCGGTCGGATTGTGAGGTGCCTTTGGGAGGCCAGTGGAACTCGCTGGGCACGATTTGGCCACCGAAACTGCCGTAATCGTTTGAAGATCCTCTAGATCCAATCCAAGAATCGATCTGCAATCAGATAAACATAAGATTTTCGTTGAAATCATCCGATGCACAAAACTCACCTCTAAGATTTTTATACTTCTGGTTGGACAATCGATTGCTGTTTTGTTTTTCAGGTTCACTGCAGCTGATAGATTCCGCAGACCAGATTCTGATCCCCAGAACCATTTAGTTCTCCCGGTGTTCCCGCGACGACGGCGACGGAATGTTTCTTTTTCATTTTTATTTTTGTCGCAAAGGGAGCAAATCTCGCGTAACATATAAAAAGGTCCTACTCTCGGGAAATTTATAATCAAGTTTCGAATAAATATTTTTTTTGCCATTTTCAAGTTTTTGCTAAAATACATTAAGATATGGTATTCGAAGTTCGGTGCCGATAAAAATAAGCATAAATAAATATTAATATTTTTGTCATTTTCATTCACAAATTTCAATGTCAATCAATGGTGAATCAACCACCTACTTTAAAAAGTAACACTAATCAATACTCGAAAATAGGGAATATATATGACATTATTTCAAAGTTTACAGCTTTGGGATAACAGGCCTTTGTAAATTATTTAGCGAGAAATTAAGAAACAAGCTGGGAGCTTGCAAAGAGACGATGCGCTTTCTGGATCATGTCGTTCACAAATACGAATATGCGGAACTGTTTACCATGCTGTTATGCAAGAGTTCTGCATTGTGAAATATAGCTGTGTTAGTGTGTTGCGCAAGCATAATAATCAACAGTTTGATATAGTGTGATTGCTTATTGCAACCATTTAATACGAGTTTTCATGTTCATATACTTTGACAATATGTGCACACTACAATATATGGTTAAAGTTTGGTATGGGGCATTCAAACTGTTATTTACTGTACGTAGCTTTGGGTGTCATGTTGTTGAACATAAAAGCAACCATTTGTGACACATTAACCTTACCGCATAGAACAAATTTACTGTTTGAAATGTATGCCAAACTGTATTTCTCTATGCGGGTACTGTATAATAAATAAATCATCAGTAAACGCATAACCGCGTTTTTACTTTTAAATGGTTCAAATACACTATACCCATATATCATTTGCTTAAAAAACCATGGAAAACCTTAAATCAATAGTACCACATATAGTGTGCGATTTTCCTGCAGATTTATTGTTAAATTGTTCTCTAACCATTTGCCATGCAGTGAGTTGTCTTAAAAACTGGATAATACATTGACTGTTTCCATTACTGTATTGCGAAAAATTTGTTCGAGAAAACGAGCGATTTTTTATGGTAACCTATCTTAACCGCCTATTCCACATACTGTAATTTGGCGGCTTACCATTTGTCAAACTGGCAAATCTGTACATGGAATGGCTATCTTACTGTTATCTCAAACAGTCTGAGAATTGGTTGAATGATAATTGTTTATGGTCATCTACAGTATGCAAAACGTTCAATTTACAGTTCGTGATTATGCGGGTTATGAAAAGAACAAAAAAATCTTAAAATTGTTGGAGCTATCACACAGCGGAACTACACAACAGCGGGACGAGAAAGGAACTTTCCATACCGGAGCAAAAGTAAAACACTTGCGTACGGTTTTGACGATCACGAACGAATGAATTTATTCTATATTTACATTCAGGACTATAAACAATAACACTATCTGTCAATACACAACATGACCATGGTGTATCCATTAACATAAAAGTAGTCTCGATTACGAGGGGTGCTCGAGTGCACAAATTACCGTCTACCCTCGTTGGTTTGAACGACACCTCATGCAAACCAACGGGGCTCATTTTATAATTTGAACTTCTAGTAACCCTGTGAGCATCGAAAAATACACTGAAGATAACACTTTTTGCTGTTTTGTTTTGATTCTGCGTTCCGTTTCACCCCGTTCCATGAGCAGAATGACGTTTGAACCATTTTTAGTTTGAACGATGTGCAGATTAGAGGGGGTCAAATTAAAAAGTGTTCAGATTAGATGAGGTCAAACCAACGGGGGTAGACGGTACATATTTCCAACACCCCCTCTCAAGTCGACAACCCGAGAAATTCTTCGAAAATATCACAGATACTATCTTCAATAGTCCAAATCATCACTAAACGTACAGAAAACTTCAGTAATGTTCATCTTTTCAAGGTCAGATCGCCAGCTTTTGGCTCCAATTAAACAAAATCATCAAATTAATACAACAACAGTTCTCTCTCACACAATAATAAACGTCAAAACAGTCCATAACTTTTCAAACATCAATCGTCACAAAACAAGGTCAAACACTTAAAAAACAGTTTTGTCTTACTAGGCAATCCCGTTACCTATACACACTATATCGTCCACAACGATACTTTCTTAATGTTACTTCTTCTACTTCTTCTTCTTGTTCGCTTTCCTAACTTGCTCTGCACTTCATTGTCTTTTGACTTCATCGCATTCTTCCCATTCAGCACCGTCTTCGGGGTCTCCGTATCCTTCACGCTCACTATGGCCGCATCCGCATCACGTCGCCTGCGTTCACACCAAACATCCAACTCGTACAGCTTTCCTGAATGGTGCCCGACAGCCACTACTTCTTCTCTCTTTACAATTTTCACTCTGTCGCCAGCAAAGTGGACCTGCAACCCGGATCTCGCCACACGATTTACCGAAAACAAATTGTTCCGTAATCCGGGGAGGTACAACACTTCCTTCGCTTCACATTTCTTCATCTTTCCGGCGACGTCAGCAAACAACACTACATCGCCACAGAATTCCGCCACCATCTTCTCGTCGTTCGCCACAAGCACTGGCACCGGCTGCTCCAATCGTCGCATCACTTTGAACAAACTGGGATCGTTCACCATGTGGTCCGTCGCACCAGAGTCTAGGCACCACTGCATTTTCACCAGCTCTTCTTTTTCTTCCTGCGACGCCATGAAGAAAACGTCCGCACGATCCGAGGTACGTTTTTCTTCAACCACCATGTCTGATTTAACTGTTTCGACGTTTCACAACGTCGTACTCACTCGGATTCACTGGCAAACGCACGCGACAGTCAGCTTGTTTATGTCCAATTTTGCCGCACCGAAAGCACTTCAACGTTCTCCACACATGCCTGCTCGTCATGGCAACACCCTCACTTTCTCGCTCATTTTCGGCCGCAGGGGCCAACATATTTTTCTTCAAGTTCACATCGAGCAACCGCTTCTTGACAAACGCCAGTGTCACACCACCGGGAAGCGTCTCGATGGCCGTCACCACCGAATCGAACGACGCAGGCATTGTCAGCAACAAATGGCAAATTGCATCAGCCTCTTCCACTGCCGCACCACTCTCCTTCAACTCGCGAATCAAACGATCAAACTTTAACAAGTGTTCCGGCAAATCACTATTAGCCCCCTCTTCATATTTTAACCGGAGGAGCTGTTTTCGAATGAATAACTGGCCGGCAACACCACAACGCTCGAACACCGCCTTCAGCGTGTCCCAAATTTGCTTCGGATTCGCACAGTCCTTCACAAGTTCAAGCTGATTATCAGCGATGGCCGAAACGATAATCGCTTTGCACTTTTTATCCGCGGCACTTCGCTCAGCCATTTGCCTTTTCTTCTCGGTTTTCACTTGCGCGGAATCGTCGGCCATCTCACGCAACTCGTCAATTTCACCGATCTCCCGGTAGACACAATCCAATAGCCCGTACATGTCGAGAACGGTCTCCATCCGGAACTTCCAGTTATGGAATCCGGACCCGTCGAACGCGGCGACTTTCGCTTTCTCGTCCATACCTGGACCCATAGCCTGTTGGAGCTATCACACAGCGGAACTACACAACAGCGGGACGAGAAAGGAACTTTCCATACCGGAGCAAAAGTAAAACACTTGCGTACGGTTTTGACGATCACGAACGAATGAATTTATTCTATATTTACATTCAGGACTATAAACAAAAACACTATCTGTCAATACACAACATGACCATGGTGTATCCATTAACATAAAAGTAGTCTCGATTACGAGGGGTGCTCGAGCGCACAAATTACATATTTCCAACAAAAATGAGGCAGACTGGATTCGATCCATGAACGTCGCGATCACTGAGCTCGTGTTTTATCCACACGGCTACCGACGCATGAGAATACCATGTTGCTAAACATGAATAAAAGCCAAGCTGTGAGACGATTTTACGTCATAGAGTGACCTTATGAAATTCATCCGAATCATTATGAATTATTAAAATGCCGTTTCATAAGTTGGGCCTTATGGAAATCTTAAGGTTATTTGGCTGAGTGTAATACAAATAAACAGCTGAGATATTAACGTAAGAGAGGGAAACCAAAGAAAGCCTCTCTTCTGCAGATAAGACCTTTAGACATGTTTGGCCTGACATAGCGTCCGTTCCGTCGAGGTTTGCGTTTTTTTGACAGTTTTCTCATGATCAATGTGTCAAACTAATGTCACGCACACGCAAACGTATGCATTGTGTGGGGCACTTAAATTACGTCCAACATTTGGTGTAGGTGGGGGGGGGGGTCTAAAAAAGTGTGACAATACGTGTATTAGGTAAGGGAAAAAGCGTGACAGAGGGTGGACGGGAGTCTGAAATCCCGAAAAGTGATGGACGTAAATCTTCCCGTGACGCCCGTATCGCCTTAAAAATTATGCTGCATACCTGCCTTTAATGAAACGATGTGAATCTGAAACGTAAGGGAACAGTTTGAAAATGCACCGATAAAGAGTTTCGCTTTTTTTTCTCGCTTTGACTCACAACAATGACAGAGGTAACAAAAACAAAAACGATTTTTCACTAATCATTGAAAAAACGCAAAATTACTGCAAAAATCCATTTTTTCCGCTTCGTAATCGTGCTGAATTTGTGCAAAGGGTAAGTATGCAGGGCAAATCGATGGAGTTTGTTGGTTTAACTTCCGCATTTCCACAGAATCGTCCTCGAAAAAGAAAGTCATCACCCTCCCCACTGATTGCACAAAGAGGAAGAGAAAACAAAATCCATAAAAATACAAGACCCAATCAGCTGCGAAGAAAAAATCGAAATCGAAGGTGAAAAGTGTTGTCTATCGGTCGGTGCTATACGGATCAAAGTCTGCAATCTGATCTCTGTCCAGAGGGAGGGCATCGCCGGAGCGAAAACATTGTGCAATGAATAGGGGCCCGAACTGGGGCGAACTTCCGGCCCTCGTCCTGACGAACCTGTACCAGCATCTGTCCTACCATGACCGTCTGCAGGTTTCGTCCGTGTGCTGGCACTGGCGGTCGGTTCTCTTCCAGCCCAGGTGAGTATCGTAACGTTTCGTAAGGCCATATATGTTGATTGACCAATACAATTAGTGTTATCGCGGGCGCCCCCCGAATTGCGTTTTGTAATTATGGCCAGCTTGCCCCAGTTAGTTGTCGAGTGGAATGTTGTTACAATATTTTGGGTGACGACGTCATTGTTTTCGATTTTTTTCTTCGTTTTGCTTCCCATGCAAATTCCACACAATCTTGTTTACGCGTTTGGAATGCTGTTCGGAGCAGGGGTTTGAAAGTGGTTTGTTCGGTGGAGCAGTTTTCAGGGTGTTGCTAGCAACTATTAGAGAGTTTTCTGGAGATTTAGAAATCTGTTGCAATCTGCTAGAAAGTATTTTAGGTTGATTGATTGATTTGTCTTTATTTAAGAAACTTTCAGCCCTTGGCTGGTTCGTCTCTAAGCATTTTAGGAAATTTCCCTGAAATAGCTAAGAAAATTCCTGGAAAGCCTGTAGCTTTTATTTGGGGAAAGATTCGAAAAAAGATTGTGAACGATTACGTAGGATTATTGTAATTTTGTAATTTGTTTATTTATTCTTAACGATAACCTGTTGGTGAATACCTTATATCAGGTCAAGGAAGCGAGAAATTTCGGGAGTAGAAAGGTTGTTTGTTAGGGCCTGTATCAATTGGCGAATTAAAATTAATTTTCACTTAAACTTGACAGTTCGATAATTATTTCCTTAGGAGTAATGTCAAATTTAAGTGTTGAACTGTCAAATTTAAGTAAAAATTAATTTTAATTCGCCAATTGACACAGACCCTTAAAATGTATTATTTTTTATACCAAATGTCTGTATGCAGAACGACCTTATGTCAAATGACTTTTTGCGAAATAAGACATACCGTCTACCCCCGTTGGTTTGACCTCATCTAATCTGAACACTTTTTAATTTGACCCCCTCTAATCTGCACATCGTTCAAACTAAAAATGGTTCAAACGTCATTCTGCTCATGGAACGGGGTGAAACGGAACGCAGAATCAAAACAAAACAGCAAAAAGGGTTACCTTCAGTGTATTTTTCGATGCTCACAGGGTTACTAGAAGTTCAAATTATAAAATGAGCCCCGTTGGTTTGCATGAGGTGTCGTTCAAACCAACGAGGGTACACAGGAATTTCTATTCAAATTGAGTATTCCGTCTGTTAGGCTAGTAGTGTACTATTTGCCCAATGCCAAATGAGGGGCCCAGATGGAAAGAGATGTAAATGATCATTTTGTAGATTTAGAATTGTAAATATCAAGATTCCAAACTTTTAGGAACGTATTGTCGATGAAAAAAAAATCGGAGTGAATTGGAAAATAAATAAAAAGTGAAAAACTTTAAACCTCATTTACTCGAAAGTGGGGTTTTGTCACTTACACCCCTTTTCTTCTAACCCTTTAACATATTTGACCATTTTTGACAACTCACTCAAAGTGTAAATTTTTTGTCATACCAACCCGTGTGGTCAATTATGATTGTCTTGTACTGACTTTTCGAACTCTCTAAGCAGAATAATCTCTTCATTAAATACTATCTTCAATTGAATGGGTGTAATCAGTTTTGTACCTTTTAATTCCGCCCAAAATTTCTTCAAATACTCCTCTAATATTCCAGTCAAGGATTTCTCTAGAAGTTCTTTTAGAAATCATTTCAGGAGCTCCTTCAGAGGTTCATCCATGAAAGTTCAGGGATGCACCATGCTATTTTTTTGAAGATCTGCCTGGAGTTCCGACTGTAGTTCCTTCTGGTTTCACTCCAGGAATTCTTTCAGACGGATGACTGGTGGAGTTTCATAATTATTAATCCAGAAGATCCTTCAGGTATTCCTATTTTAGATTAGTCTTTCAAATTCTTTCAAAAAATCCTACAGGAAATCATTTAGGAACTAGTCCAGGAGTTCTTTCAGAGATGCCTCTAGTAGTTCTTTCAGGAATTCCTCCAGAATTCCAATCAGGGATTTCTCCCCGTTCCAGCAGATCCTTCGCAATACTCAAGGAGTTTCATCATGCGTTCCTACATGAGATCCTTCTGGGATACCTTCTGAAATTCCTTCGTTGATTCCTCTTGGAATACCTTCGGGAAATTTTAGGGACTTCTCTTAGAGTTTCTTCAGGTATTACTATAGACAAAATGATTTCACTCACCTGTTCAGAAGCTTGTTACTACAATGTGATGTTCGACAAACTTGTAGGGAGTGTTTTTCGCACAATTACGTTTTCGCCAAGGACAATGCAATGAAATTTTTATCATTTATGACTTATATATTGAGCTCTGAAAAACGTTTGACTTAACTTGAAATTATAGGGCCCATATAGCCGAGGCGGTAAACGCACGGGTATTCAGCATGACCATGCTGAGGGTGACGGGTTCGATTTCCGGTCGGTCCAGGATCTTTTCGTAAAGGAAATTTCCTTGACTTCCTTGGGCATAGAGTATCTTCGTGCCTGCCACACGATATACGCATGCAAAATGGTCATTGGCAGAGGAAGCTCTCAGTTAATAACTGTGGAAGTGCTCATAGAACACTAAGCTGAGAAGCAGGCTTTGTCCCAATGAGGACGTTACGCCAAGAAGAAGAAGTTAACTTGAAATTATTAACAAGAGAAAAAATTATAGCGATTTCATGAATTTTATGATTTTTAAGTAAGTTGGTCTATTTTTAATATGCATTCCATTACTTTTTCAATTTATTGCCGGCTATGTTGTTACTTTTCCTCAAAACATATTTTATATAATAATAATAATTATTAAAGAATACAAAATTTGAACATTTAATGTTCAACAATCCGTTCATCCACAAATCGGTGATTAAGTCAGATAACTTCAAGCAGATATCCATTCAGTTTCAGAAAGATCAACACCTCCGTTTGGAACGAGTTCAATTTAATGTTTGGATGATTCTCATACGGTAGCGTCAACCATGCTCGGATGCTACCGTCTGACAGTCATCCGATTTTCGAATGATGTTCGTAAAGGGGCGCATGCGAATCACGATTCAATCGCTAAAAGGAGGATGTTTTGGCTCAGTGTACCTTACGATAGTTGATGCAGAAACTGTGCATCATATGATAAGCCTACCTGATCAGTGTTGAGAATACTCACTTGCAAGAGTGATACTCACTTGCTTCTATCTCAGTCCAGAAGCATGCTATCAAAAAATGATGTTTGAAGGGCTTTTAGATTGTAGTTTGATCTAAAAGTTTGCTGAATAAAGTAAAAATCGCAGATGCATACCAAAGTTGTGAGAGAGCTGTGAGTACGAGGTGAGTAAAATTCGTGTAATTCATACTCACCTTGTGCTCACAGCTCTCTCACGGTTTTGATATGCGTCTACGACCTTTACTTTATTAGGCAAACTTTTCGATTAAATTGCAATCTAAAAGTCCTTCAAACATCATTTTTTGATAGCATGCTTCTGGACTGAGATAGAAGTAAGTGAGTATAACTTTTCACAAGTGAGTGTTCCCAACACATGAAGAAGAAGAAGAAGAAAAGCGATGATGTTTTGAAAAATCCCGAACCCTATAACACAGGGGAAGGTTTTAAAATGCCTCTATAAAATCTTAAACAAAATCTAATTAAAAAGGGTTTGATATACGGTGTTAGACATTTCAGCATTTTCGGGGATAGTTTCTAGGTATCAATTTCAGAAATAGGTTTGGGTACTAGTAGTGGACCCCCTAAGCCATCGACATTTACTTCTGCGGGAATTTAGTTATGTTACGTCAGTGGATTGTTCTAAAGTGGAATTTTATGACAAGTTTCATGTCCCCTCTTTATGTTAAGATCGTCAAACATGCAACAATAATAAATTATTCCAGTGAAATACGCATTTGAAAATATGCATCGATGTTGCCTATAATGGACCCCATCGGGGTCCACTATAGGATTGTTTACACATATCTCGGCACCTATAGTGGACCCCCATTTGATTTCCATGTTATCTGTCATGCTGCCGACGGAGGCTATAGTGGACCCTCCTGAATGTGCCCTATAGTGGACCCTTTTGAGTGTTTACATTCATTAAATAGTTAAAATAATCGATTTTTGTGACCATTTGGCAATTTGTTTGTCAGGAACTGCTGTGGAACAATGTAATTGATGTTCCCCCGGCGGAAGTTGCCTCGAATCAGTTGATTTGGGCATTCATATTTGAGTTTTTCTGTAGGGGGTCCACTATAGGCGCAGGGTCCACTACTAGCACACAACCCCTAGTGTTTGCTGATGTTGGACATTTTGTTTCGACAAGATTCAGGCAGTGTTGGGCTGTAAAATTCAACGTGTCGACCATGTGAAGGATTTGGGAGTAATCCTTGACACTCAGCTGACATTCAAACAACATGTATCGTACGTAGTAGAAAAAGCCTCCAGAACAATGGGTTTTGTTTTTCGCATCGCCAAGAATCTCAGCAACGTACATTGCGCTCGTCCGCTCAACCCTAGAGTACTGCTCGGTCGTTTGGTATCCGTATCACCAGAACGGTATGGACAGGATCGAATCGGTTCAGCGCCGCTTCATACGTTTTGCTCTCCGTCGACTTCCATGGCGGGATCCGTTTAGATTACCGAGCTATGAGAGTAGATGTCGTTTGATCCAGTTGGAAACTCTCCAGGTGCGCCGAAAGATCGCCAGGGGTATGTTTGTGGCTGACACAATTCGAGGAAGAACAGACTGCCCAGCAATTCTGGCGGCAGTTGATTTGAACGTCCGTCCAAGAGCGCACAGTGGTACCGCCATAGGCCAAAAATCGAAAATTTGATTGTCTAATTTATGAGTTTGTATAATTTTTATAAATCAATAATGTTCCCAAGAATGCAGAAAATCCATTTTTATGTAAGTTTCTGTTGCATATTTTGCATGAGAGCGTGGGTATTGTTATGCAATCTTACATTCTTAAAACTTGTCGAAAAATCACATGACTTTTGAGTTGTACTTTGCGTCTTCGTAAAACAAAACCAAGTAAATTTTCAATTGGTTTTCAACGCAGAGAATCAGAATAGATGTTTATCTTCCAATTCGAAGCGCAAAAAACCGGATCTGGATGTTTTTGGACCAATGGGGATGTGAGCAATAGGCACACAATTTTACCAATAGAATATATACATAATAAAAATTCATGTAACATTTCAAACATGTTCTTAACCACATTTAATCAATCGTCCGCCAGCAAATGATCAGGTTTGAGTAGGAGAATCAATCTGTGAAGGTTGTAGCTGCAAATATCTGCATACAAGCTTGCAGGATGTATGGGAAGTTACCCGTTATTTTTATAAAAAATATGTATTAAAATAACTACAAAATTATACAGGGTGTTAGGTTCGTGAGTGCAAACTTTTTAAAGGGTGATAGAGGACCATAAAAGGTGAAAAAAATTGTTCTACGGATATGGTCAAATCTCAACCGTTACGTAGTTATTGAACTTCCCATGTTTTTGACTCTTATTGCCTTAACTGGCCATATCTTGAAAATGGTCAAACTAATCGAAGTTTTTTTACCCTTATTCGAAAGATTATTGAATTTTCTTTCAAATGGCATCTTTGAATCGATTGGTTTAGTTAAATAACTAAATTTTCTAGAACAAATAGCTCAAAAGTAGTGTGTTTTGATTTGTTTTTGTCAGTTATCTTTGAAACATGCCTAATAAATTAAAATTCTTTCTTCGGCAAAGTTATGGCCTCTGTTCCACTCTACAATTCGTTCTTTGACATCAAACTTCTAGCTCTTATCGTTTAATTGCAATTTCGATTTAAATGTGCGGCACAGTGCGCAAAAAAGTACTTTCCTTGACAATTGCAAATTTATGATCTGAAATGCGATGTTTAAATCAAAATTGCAAGAAAACGATAAGAGATAAAAGTTTGATGTCAAAGAACGAATTGTAGAGCGAAACAGGAACCACAAATTTGCCTAAGAGAAAATTTTAATTTATTACGCATTTTTCAAAGATAATTGACAAAAACAAATTAAAACACACTACTTTTAAGATTTTTGTTCTAGTAAGCTTAGTTATTAAACTAAACCAATTGATCCAAAGATGCCATTTGATAGAAAATTCAATAATCTTTCGAATGATGGTGAAAAAACTGCGATAAGTTTGACCACTTTCAAGATATGGCCAGTTAAGGCAATAAGAGTCAAAAACATGGGAAGTTTAATAACTACGTAACGGTTGAGATTTGACCATATGCGTAGAACAATTTTTTTCTCCATTTATGGTCCTCTATCACCCTTTAAAAAGTTTGCACTCACGAACCTAACACCCTGTATATATATACTAGTATTACTGTAATAGTCTGAAATGCGTACCAAAATGACTAAAATTTTTACAGGAGATATTTCAAAGCTTTTTACAATAATTGAGGGATATTTTATTTGAAAACAATCTTTGAAAAGGATTTTTTTTAAATTATGAACAAAATATACGTTTCTGGAGGTATTGAGGTATTCATACCTCAATAGTTGCATAACAACCATTCTTATTTGGCCTCGTCAAAACTTACCTCTGTAATTCTAGAATTTGATAAGAAGTTTTGCATCTGCTGCCAACATTAAAAAAAAAATCCTCAAAATCCATTCTTACTGACTGTAGTGCTGGAAGAAGAAAGAGTAAATACGCTCTTTTACTAATATTTACTAAAAGAGCCTATTTACTCCTCATATTTCCTTCCCAAATCGGAAAAGTTGATAAATTCATTAAAGTTAAATCTTAGTGCACAAATTGATTTCTTTTAAAATAGCAGGCGCCGATTAAATTGCAATGACGAGGGGTATTTGTATATATTTCTTTTATTGGGTTAGAGCTATACATGATTAAAATTCCACGTACTATATTACTGGATAGCAGTTGCAATGCAATTGTAAGAAACAAACACGACTGGAAGATACTTGAATCTTTTTTATTGTGCAAAACGCAGGCCCATGAATTATATGACATATATCTATGTAAAGCAATATTTTTATGGTTAAAAAATTTCCTTTTACGTACGTTTTGTGAATTAATCCTGAATATTTGTTTGAAATAATTCCAGAAATAATTGGTTCTGTAATTGCACTATTGTTACTATTGTTTCAAGATTATCGCTTTTGGGCATTAGGTACTGTAATTATACATACTAGTTCGATATGTGATGATTTTTTTTGTGTTTCAACAATACAAACTACCTTATTTCTGAAAAAAAAAAAAATATTCAGTTTCATATGTTTATTTTATTGCAGTAGAAATAGAACCTATGTACTAATAAAATCACAATTATAATGCTAATACTGATTCTATTGACAAGAATCTATTATGATACTGTCGTACTATACATGTTTTACCGTGCAATACTTAGCAGAATTTCCTCAGAATTCGACCCACTCTTCATAATAATTAAAAATATTTGATTACTGATTTCTGTGCAAAATAAGGGTTTTTTAATGATATTTTCATTTATCATAAATGAAAATGTTCAAAGTTCATATTTATCAAGTGATGATCATGAAAATGAACTGGAACATCCTTTTTTAGTCATAACATGCTATTTCTGGTCACTTATATTGATTATGCCCTTCAAAAAACGAAGAAAATGATTTATGACCGCTTCCCTGAACAAATGGAACCACTGTGCATTGGGACAAAATTGCCTGTTGATGTAAAGAGAATAAATAAATTACTTGTGAGTTCTCTAACTGTTCATATTGAGAATAGTAAGCCCTATTCATTGGTTCCTTGTGCTATTCCGATAGCTCTGGTCAATCACGGAGTAGCAACTACGCATTGTGCGGTCATCTATGCTCTGCTCATGCTCATGTTCAAAATGGTTTACGTATTCTTCACGTATTATAAATAAAACTGCAGTTTTTATCAGTTATTATCAGTGCTCTAAAAGATTTGAAATTTAATTATTTTGCCGAACATTGTAATCCTT